>NW_011346388.1:24845-36075 GCF_000735185.1 Notothenia coriiceps | reverse complement strand
TTTATTTTACTTCATCTTCTACTGGACATTTATATTAAAGGTCACCTATCATGCTATTTTTAGGCAATAGCATAGGTCTCAGATATATAAAAATATGAAGTGTTTTGCTCCAAATACCAAACAGATCATCCATTCTAGCCATGCCTCATACCCCTCTATTTCACTTCCTGTTTCTAAATTGCTGATTTGCGGTATAAAGCTTTAAAAAATAAAAAATTGATACAAAATAAAAAAGGAGGGGGCTGAGCTCATGCGGGACCCGGCAGCTACTGTCTAAACTAAATGCTGCCGTGATGAAACTCCATATCATGGATTATCAAGGATTATCTCTGAAACAGTATGGAGCTCAAAGGCTTTCTCTCTTGCCGGTTATACCACAAGGTGAGTTCCTTTTTATTTCCTGCTTCTTCACACACATGCTCTCCAGTACAGGTTAGCTCTGAGTGTTAGCGATGCTAATGTAAACACCGACCATATTACGTCCAAAACAGTCGGGCATTGTTTCTGATAGCAACTTTCTGATAGTGCCGTGGGTCCACATTTCAGATATTACGTCATATGGGACGCAAATCTGGATTAGCTCCGTTGTACCCCCATTTTTAGAGTTTGGGTACGGAGGAGAAGAGAGAGGGTTTTATTTTCTGATGCTGCGTGAGTTCCCTGACACACCGGGGACACATCTTTATGTATGAAAAGACATCAAAAAGTGCATTTTGCATGATAGGTCCCCTTTAACTTCTTAACTTAAAATACATATTTTAATGCTATTTAATTGTTTTATTGGAAATGTTTCTTTACCTTCTTATGTGTAGATACATATTTATTTTAAAGTTTAATTTATTGAATTATTTTTTTAACTTCTCATGTTAATATAATTTATTTTATTTGATCTGATCTTTTATTGGACATTTTATTCTTACTTTTCATGTTATTCTAAACATTTTTCTTCATATTTTTTCAAACCCCAAATTCTTACTTTATCTCCTCATGTTTATATAAATATTGAAAAACACAAGTAAATACATTTACCTTGCAACTGTCTCAAAACACAATTTATTTCGGGACAAATAAATGTTTCTGATTCGGATTAATCTATTAAAACACGTCATAGTTAATTTATATTTTGTTTTAACAATTACCTGCAGAGTTCATTTGCAAGTTATAAGGAATTGTTATCAAATATTGCACATACCTTGTCTTGAGAGAAGTCTGAAAAATCAACATCGTCTTGAAGCAGTTCCTGTTTCCACTGATCAGACGTCTGAATGGTAATTCAAAGCTGTAATGTATATTTATTTTAAACCTGTGCATCACTTAAACAGACCGAAACATGGCCCCCACTTGTGAAACATTCCTTTATTATAAATAGATCATTTGTATAAAAAACGGGCATGCTTCAATTCAACCATGGCATTTAGACATTTCACAACCAAAAGCTACCGTCCAGTTTTCCGGAAACATCGACGGACTCTTCTCATAATGCAGGTCGACGGACGCACGACAGGAGACAAGAATCAGAAATGTTCACAACCACAAGTTTTTTCACTTTTTTTTTTGAACGCACAATTAGAATAACAACAATTATGTTTGGTCCCCACAATTACTTTTTTGTACTTCTTTTAGGATTTCTTTTTTTTGGGCTTTCAGGTAACCCTCCTTCTTACTTCCTGGCGAAAACTCTGATGCTTTTTCAGCTTTTCATCCTAACGAGTTTTCGTGCGGTGTTCAGGCCCGTTCCCTGCAGTCTGTAAACATAAAATGACCACAGATGTCTTGGTTTGTTTGGTTCCTTCAGAGTGTTCAGAGCACCTCGTGGTGACAGAAATCTGCTTCTTTAAAAGTCCCGAGACGTCCTCGAGTTGAAGGAGTCGTTGATTCACATGGCGTGGTTGGTGTAGCTAACGTAGGTTGTTTTTGCTGGCGGCGCTGAGGAGAGAAAAGCAAACTAATTAGTAAAGTGAAATGTTCCCTTACCTGTCCCCTGTGTGTTAGACTGGGTTCAGAAGGCTATTTTTGATCAGAGGAAGACAACAAATGAATAGAGAGTTTCAGGGAAGACATCTTTTTGTAGTTCAACCCAGAAGTTAGCATTGCATCGGCTCCCTTTCCTGGATTTCTGGATTTGATTTTGGCTTATAGCTAAATATACCATTTTATGATACTCTTACGTTTTGTTCAGCAGGATAATCTCCACAAATTAACACCACTTTATGATTTCTGAAGGAAAAAGCTAACGTTAGGCTACAGTATAAAGGAACTACAGCACGGTCACATGACTTCACGTCACCTCTTCTAAGCTAAAGGTGGCTAATGTTGGACTATAAAGGAACTACAGTAAGGTCACATGACTTCACGTCACCTCCGCTAAGCTAAAGGTGGCTAATGTTGGGCTATAAAGGAACTACAGTACGGTCACATGACTTCACGTCACCTCCACTAAGCTAAGGGTGGCTAATGTTGGGCTATAAAGGAACTACAGCACGGTCACATGACTTCACGTCACCTCTTCTAAGCTAAAGGTGGCTAATGTTGGGCTATAAAGGAACTACAGCGCGGTCACATGACTTCACGTCACCTCCGCTAAGCTAAAGGTGGCTAATGTTGGGCTATAAAGGAACTACAACGCGGTCACATGACTTCACGTTACCTCCGCTAAGCTAAAGGAGGCTAATGTTGGGCTATAAAGGAACTACAGCAAGGTCACATGACTTCACATCACCACCGCTAAGCTAAAGGCAGCTAATGTTGGGCTATAAAGGAACTACAGCACGGTCACATGACTTCACATCACCACCGCTAAGCTAAAGGCAGCTAATGTTGGGCTATAAAGGAACTACAACACAGTCACATGACTTCCCGTCACCACCGCTAAGCTAAAGGTGGCTAATGTTGGGCTATAAAGGAACTACAGCACGGTCACATGACTTCATGTCACCACCGCTAAGCTAAAGGCAGCTAATGTTGGGCTATAAAGGAACTACAACACGGTCACATGACTTCCCGTCACCACCGCTAGGCTAAAGGCGGCTAACGTTGGGCGTGATGACATTTAGTCGTTTCATTAACACTTGTTAGCAACCGCCATTTAAAGAAAAATGTGGGAGCTTCAGAAATAAACCAGTCGGGTATTGTAGTAAAAAATAGAAACCGTGAAGATCTCTTCAGTTCTTTTTCAGGCATCTTACCAAAAAACACATTCAAGAAACCATTGACTTCCATACTTCCAGCGTATCCAAAAGCGCTAAAATGCTAACTTATTACGGGTTTCATTCTTGCACCACTCTCGACTCACTCACTATTATAAAGAGCAGATCTGCTATGCAGCAAAACGTCCATTAGCGTTAACGATTCGTAAAAGGTGTCTCGCCACCCTATTTCCATTTTAGCTCCACTAATGGTAAGGCTCTTAGAATAACTCATCATGAGGATGTTTGACGTTTCTGTAAAGCTGGGCATACACTTAGCCCCAGACTAATTTTAGGATCAGGACATATTTCTGTCAGATCGATTGATATCTGATGTTAACTTCGAGGTGAAACTCAACACCAAATGTATCGTCCTGGCCCAACTTCAATGGTTCTTTTGTTGGATAATATGGGAGATTTCTGGCATGTCAGACATTAGTTGATATAGTTTGACAAAAGTATGATGGGTGGAGCTACAGGAAAGGTAAGTTTGACGAGCAAAATAGGATTTATCCTCTGGGGATCATGCATATTTAACGGGATTTAATGTTCAGGGGTAAAAAAGCAAACCACTTTTAAGGATATTTTGCGCTTGATGTCTCCGCATTTAATACTCAATAACAAAACTGTTTGGTTAGATTTAGGAAACAAATATGTAAAATAACATGTTCGTAAATTATCGTGTTCATAAATAAGTCAACCGTTGACAATTGGTCTCAAATAGGACACAAACTATGTTGAGTTTCTCGCAAGTTTAACTATGTCGTCTAATTTTCACATTAATGTTCATATTATCATCAGCTGTTGAGATGTGTTGGAGCAAATGAGTCATACAAGTTTGTCGGTTTCATCAGATGTAGTTTTTCAGCACCTAAACTCTGTGACTTCCTCGCCTCACACTGAACAGGACGTAAGAGGATCAGGAAACTTGTCTGTTGTGTAAAGTTGAGACGGGGAAGCTTGATGTGAGAGCGGCTGCTTGTTAGATTGAGCAGATCAGTTCAGTCAGCACTTCTCTGACGGGTAAACAATCCGGACGCCTCACACTTTTCTGCTGATGGGCCGAGAGCTTTGATGTGCAACTCAGAGCTGTAAACAGTTTCATCAGATCTGGTCTCAGGTGACGTCTAAACAAACTCAAGTCAACTTCCTGTTAAAGCCTCATTACTGCCGAGAGGCTGACTACACCTCTAAGATTGACTAAACAGAGAACTGACACACTTCTTCTACTTCCAAACTAAATAATTAACGGTTTTCACTATCGTAAGTCTATTTGATTCATCGGTACCTGCCGCTTCATTGTAAATGGTTGTACGGTAGTATAAAGAGGCAAAGCCGCATTAACTGTAGGTAAATCTTTTTAGGAAGAGTTATGGCAGGGTTTCTGTCAGCAGGTACTTTGAACGGAAAAGTCCGGCAAATTAAAGTCTCTTCAGTCATATTGTCAGAAAAAAATTATTTTGTCGTAATCACAATTTAAAGTGTATTTGAAATAGCATTTTAGTTCCCTTATCTGGGAACCGGAAGTTAAGTCAATGGAGATTTCTATTTTTAAACATAAAATATGTCAGTAAATATTTAAAAACAGGCGGTTTCTAAGAAGTGTCTAAATGAGAGGACTAAGCGTTATCATGCCCAACGTTAGCCGCTTTTAGCTTAGCGGACGTGACGTCATGCGACCGTGCTGTAGTTCCCTTACGGCCCGTCCACACTACAGCTTCGACAGCTTCAAAAACGGTTTCCAACGCGTCTGCCCATTCACTTTGAATGGGGTGACGTCACGTTGCCTCGCTTTTCGCCGAACTGAATTGTGGGTAGCAGAGCGGAGCTTTCCTGGCGTTTCAGGCTGCAAAAGTTGAGCAATGTTCAACTTTTGAAGCTTCTGAAGCTTTCGGTGGAAGCGTCAGCCAATCAAATCATATGCCAGTACAAGCTCTAGCCAATCAAACCGCTGCTTGTGTGTCAGGGGCGGGAGATTCATGTGATTGGTTGTTGGTCGAGCTTCAGACACGCCCGCCGGCAAGCTTTTTTTGAAGCTGTAGTGTGGACGGGACGTTACTGTATAGCCCAGCATTAGCAATAATCCGAAAACCAATGGAAAAATCCCATTGACTTCCTCTCCAGGGAACCAGAGAGACTTCCGGGTCGGCTTAAAAATAACTCACCGACCTACTCACTTATTGTTTAATACTGTATGTCACTAGTGCTAAAGCATTAAACCAGAATACCAGAATTCACCCAATCCGATTACCTGTACCACACAACATTTGAACATTTTCATGAATCCTATCCGCCCATAAACTCACCGCTGGCCTCCACGCCCTCGCAGAGCTCCTTATTTCAGGCTAACAACCAAAAACACTTTCAGAAAAAACATTGACTTAAAGCGAGTGAACTTTAAGTGTTAAAATGCGTACTAATTTGTGAGTTTTAGGATTTCTGCACCACTCTATAAAGGAACCACAGCACCGCTCAGCTAAAGGCGGCTAATTGTAGGCATAATGATGTCTAGTAGTTTCATTAACACGACATTTATAACAAATATAGGAGCTTCAGACATACACCAGGTGGGTATTGTTGTAAAAAATAGAAACCGTTAAAATCCCTTCAGTTCTTTTTCAGGCATTTTACCAAAAAATACTTGCATTTAAACATAATGCCAGATTTAATCCAATCAGATTACCTGTACCACACAACATTTGAACATTTTCACAAATCCTATCCGCCCATTCACTCACCGCTGGCCTCCACGCCCTCGCACAGCTCCGTCTTCACCTCTCCGTTGGGCCGCTCGTGTGCCAGGTGCGACAGTTTGCTGGTCATGGTGGCGGCGGTGACGATGGCCTTGAAGCTGCGTTTGCGTTTCGGGACGTTCTGCTCGGGGTGGAGGATGATGATGTAGACCTTCGGCATGTAGAGCATTCCCAGAGAGACGGAGGCGCTGAGGCTGAGCGACACCGTCAGCGTGGCCGTCTGGATGTACATCTGAGGAGGAACCAGAGGATCAGAATCAGGTTGATCACCAGGTAGGTTGACACGTACGAGGAATTTGACTTGGTGTCGTGGTGCTTACATAAAAGTCAAGGGATCAAGGCTGCCATCTTTCATTCTTCTTTTGAACATATTTACTGTAATTTCTTTACAGCCAAATTATATTCAAATGATAAAAGGAGATGCTAGGACAACCCAAAACATTAAAAGTGCTAAAAACTGAATCCTTTCCCAGTGGCATAAAGTTGTTGTTGGCTCATCCAAAGCTTTATAAAGTTAGCGATTAAAAAAAGTTAAAAAAACACAATAGCCACTTCTAGAATAACACACACTTATTATTGAATCTTTATGTGGAGCTAAGTTTTATTACTTCTAGCTCTTGGGATCAAGTACCTCTGATAGTAACCTACAATAATCCATCATGACTTTTTTTTGTAATGTACTTCGTGTTCAAAATCTCAATCTGTAGAGTCAATAAAGTGGTTAAATTACGTGTAGTCAAAGCGTAAAAAGTGCATTATTGACATCTGAGATGTCGTGCTCAACGATGACTTTTTTCGGTCATGTCTCTTCTAGACATCATACGGAAGTAAATCTGGCTTGCTGATAATAATGTTTGTATAACATAAGCACTCTAATAACTAATACTGGCCAATTATATTTTACTTTAATTTAGTTTTCGGCCAATAGTTGTTATAGACTATATGGAAAGAAAATACTCACAAATACTCATAAAAATTGTCAAAAAAAATAGAAAGTAGAAAGAAAATACTCTCAATTACTCAAAAAATTCACAAACAGGACAGAGCAACACTTTGTGTGAGTATTTATTTTTTACAAGAAAATGACATATGAATCGCGTGTCTGGTATTAATGGTTGGACGCCATCTTTAACAATCATCTGCATTAGTTGAGAATTTGGAACCGCCTTTTTTCATGTCTTTTTTGCACATGAAAGACAGAACTAACACACATACAACAAATCACCTTATCTGAAAGTACTGCAGTAAGTTTTTCATGCACACCGACTTTACAATGCTTTCCCAGTAGTCTGTTGGGCAACAGTTGTTATGGTAACGTGCTAAGAATCACAACAATGGGACAATAAATGTGAACATTGCAAATGGAAATGAAAGTAATAAATGTTTTCTGAGGAAAGAAACACATTCAACGTGTTTATAAGACCTCAAGGACACACGGCATGTAAACAGAACGGTTTATAAGAAGACTGCACTGGAAGTTTTTAATATGTTTCCGTGAACTCGACTGAATTTGTGCACTTAATGTGATGTTTGCCTAAATCACTAATTCAAGTGTAACAATCATTCAGGCACTCAAACACAAAAACATTTCCCTAAAAACCTGATTACTAATCAGTGTGTATACAGTTATAGAGCCCTGAAGGCGCCATTGTGGGAACAAATACAAACTGTTTGCTTGTATATGCTCCTGGATTAATAAATTTAGATGAAGACTGAAATGCATTAAAAGATGTTTAGTACACCTTGGGTTTTGGGGGTTTTGGTCAAACATTACTACATTTAATATTCAAAAAGCTCTTTATTTTTCTCATACAGCCTGTGCTGCAGCACCTCTTTTCACCCTCTGTCTGAAACCAGAGCCCAGTCTGCTCTGATTGGTTAGCTGGCCGGCTCTGCTGTGATTGGTCAACCGCTTAGAGATGTCCCGCCCCTTAGCCTATCACGTACGATGTGTTGAAGCGCTAGCCAATAGGAGCAAGAGTGTTCCATAGTGATGTCACTATATTCCGGAAGTAAACAAGTTTCCTAACCCTAAATTACACACTACAGGAAAATAAAAACACTAAAAACAGAATAGGGCCCCTTTAACTTTTGAAATGTCTAATGTACCTTCAATAGTCTGACTGCATCTTTGTAACTGACTGAAGTAGAAACAAAAATGCTGCTTACATATTCAAACTAATACATTTTTATTTAACTTCTCTCAGTTTTTGCCAAATTCCATTTATCTTCAAATGAACGACAACATGCATTCATTTGTTGGCTCAAAATACTTCTGAGGAAAAGCATTACATGTAAATATATTCAGTTCTTTTTGAATGGAAGAACACTTTTCACTTCACTACCTGCAGAAAAACCTGATGATCTGAACAAGATGAATGACCCTAATGATGGTGTGTTCTCTGCAGGAATAATTCCACAAGTTTTCATTAAGAGAAACAGATGGTCCGCTGCTCGCTTCATTTACTGGGATCCATCTCGTGGCTCGTGTTTGCGGCTGATAATTCCGTCTCCTCTGGAAGATTCTTTGGCAGAAAAACGCTCGTCTTTGAGTGCTGGGAAAGTCAAAGTGGTGAATGACAGGCGGACGTGTTTGGGTCTGTTTCCACGACAGCCTGTTATTTGTTACCATCTAATGAAACTCAAATCTTCCTGCATATTTTTCGCATTAATTTAGGATAAAAAAAAAAAAAAAGCTTTTTGATCTCCAGACAGGAAATTCAGGTTGTTTCAGGAGCACAAACACAGACATATTTTAGATAAATAGAGAATTACGGAAGAGGTTTAGGGCCTCGTGAAATGTATTTTGATTTCTCCCCAATACCGATTTCTCTGTTGTTTGTTTTCAGAATGTCAGAATGTCAGAAAAAACTAAATTGAGTAAAAATAATCCGGCCTTTTTCTGATTTTGTTCTCACTTTATTGTAGGAATTTTGGAGATTCAAGCCAGAATTTTTTCATAATTCTCACAACGAAAAAACGAATTCCCATGTGGCTTTAATCCTCCTCCAGAAGGAGTAAACAATGAAACTAAGAAAAGATTCAAGGAAACAACGGACATTAGACAGAAATTGCTGGTTAAGTTATTATGGTATGTTCTCCTTAGTAACGGTCTGTTCTCCTTAGC
The DNA here is from genome assembly GCF_000735185.1 of Notothenia coriiceps. Lineage (NCBI taxonomy): Eukaryota > Metazoa > Chordata > Actinopteri > Perciformes > Nototheniidae > Notothenia > Notothenia coriiceps. The sequence goes on along the minus strand of NW_011346388.1, from coordinate 27,010 downwards.
AACTGTCTGTTCTCCTTAACAACGGTATGTTCTCCTTAGCATTAGTCTGTTTTCCTTAGCAACTGTCTGTTATCCTTAGAAATGGTCTGTTATCCTTAGAAACGGTCTGTTATCCTTAGAAACGGTCTGTTCTCCTTAACAACGGTCTGCTCTCCTTAACAACGGTCTGTTCTCCTTAGCATCAGACTGTTCTCCTTAGCAACGGTCTGTTCTCCGTAGCAACGGTCTGTTCTCCTTAGCAACGGTCTCATCTCCTTAGCAACACTGTTAGAATTAACAAACTCTGCAAGGTCAAAGTTGACCAATCAGAATTGAGTACTCAACTGATCCGTATATAAATGACTTGACAGCATTTGAGAGTTACTAAAGTGTTTTCAAACTGTTTTATGTGTTTTTAACTAAAGTTCTGGTTCCGTCTGCAGCCCCATGAATAATACATGAATACATGAATATTACATACTAGGAAAGAAAAATCGAATAAAGATGCCTCACTCACTCTCAGCATTACCTGTCGCCGTATGGATGTTTACAATATTTCACTGTTATACTGCTGTTACATTATGTGTGCAGCAGGATCATCAATATCTCCTGATAATCTCCGCTTTCAAACGGGATCAACAGAGATGTTCTCTCCTTATCACAGTTTGACAGATGACCTTGAATGCGTCATTAGCCTTCGGGCTGCGTTTATGATCCAACAGAGACTATTGATTCTCCGTGTTGTTGTCTTTATCTGCAGAATGACTCAGACACAAGATCACACTTAACGTGAACCACTTTATCTGGATTACTATCAAATATAACAAAGTACATTTTCTTAACTACTGTGCTTAAGTACATTTTGAGGTACCTGTATTTAACATTACTCTCGAACACTCACACTTCTATTGGCTAGCGCTCCAACACATTGTACGTGATAGGATAAGGGGCATGACATCTGTAATCATTTGACCAATCACAACAGAGCCGGCCAGCTAACCATGCAGAGCATACTGGGCTCTGGTTTCAGACAGAGGGGGAAAAGGGGTAACTCATTCAAAATAAATAACGTCAATTAGGGAAAATGCAAACCGCGCCAGGTTAAGTTAGCACATCAAAAGTCTAAAATAACTGAACAGTTGCTTTAAAGAGAGGAGGGGGGGAATGATTGAGTCATTCACTGTAAATATTGATTAGTGTTTTTCTGTGAAATTTCCAATATCATTTTCAAGTTTAATCCATCAATAGATCCAAAGGGAGATGCATCCTCACCCATGTTGATATTTTTGGTAAAACGCAGAGAGCATCTGTGTGCTTTCAGCTGTTGCAGGAAACATTAAAGTGTCGTTTGGATTCTCTCTCGTCAACAGCGCTGATGCTCATAAAACTTGTGTTGGTGAGCGGCAGGAAGTAAAAAAATCCCAGAATATACACACACACTAACCATATGCATCTTGTAGTTTTATAGCGAGGACCAAGTAAAGAGCACCACAACATATTCTCACTCTTGCCACATAGTTAGGACTCGAGCACGTTTTTAACCAACAAACACATATACACAATCACTTACACTACATATACACAGACACTATTGTACTTGCTGTATAGCTAAGGCCAAGTAAAAAGACCCACAACATTTTCTAAGTCACAAAGTGAGGACCGTTGCAAGTTATTAAACCAATAAACACTCACACATGGACACACACTTGTACTTGCAGCATGGTCTGGACAGAGTAAAAACACCCACAAATGTTTTTGCAATCAACACACATACACACATATTCTCGTACTTAAGGCAATGTGAGGACCGAGTCAGATAAACCACAAAATGTACACACACACACACACACACACACACACACACACACACACACACACACACACACACACACACACACACACACACACACACACACTCTCTCAAATATTTCGTTTCCTCTCCTCGCCCCTCCAGCATCTGTCACCACACACACCTGTGCACACGCTCACTGTCCCAGCATGCAACACTGCCCACCACAACTGCTCGGAGACCACCTGCGTCACCATGGCAACCGCCTCACATGAAGTCGAGGGGCCCAGGTTAATGGCCCCGTGACGATGAGTGTCGAAGTGACGTCGGGGAATCCTCAGCAGGGAGGATTTGGGGAGACAGGAAGAAAACATGGCGACAGATGGGACGTTCCACC
>NW_011346388.1:15681-21968 GCF_000735185.1 Notothenia coriiceps | reverse complement strand
AAAACTTTCATGAAGTGAAGAGGTGTTCCTTCTATAAAGACAGCTGTGGGCAGCAGTGAGTGTCACGGACATGAATTCATGAGACGGAAGGCAGACTGGTGCACACACTCTCCTGTCCTGCCAGGCGACACGCCCGTTCCAAGCTCTAAGCCGTGTCCGCTCACTCTCACATCCAAGCTGCATCCCCACAAGTGTTTATGTTGTTACATCGTTTCAGATGTTATGTTTCAGTTGTGCTCTGTCTAATGTTCAGTGATGAAACTTGTCACCTTTCGCGAAATTCGCCGTTTTGAATCCAAAATAGGTTGTTTGTGTGATTCATGTAGATCTGCAATAAAAATGTTTTTTGGGTAATGGGGGGTTCTGGGACCCCGGAGTAATCTGCGGCCGTGAGCTGTTAGTCCAATCATGACCGCATGGTGGTCTTTTTATATTATATATAATGAAGTGGCGAGCGTGTGCTCGAGTCTTCCTCGCCTGGTCGCGCTCTGGGCATGTGGATGTATAAATAAGGCTCTGCTGCTCCGACATGATGGTCTAGCTTCGCAGCTACATTACCTACGGGTGCTTCGTTAATATTAAGGCTGTGCGTCCGGAGTCACTGTGGCACAGACTGGACGCGCTGGTGAACAGCTGTTAGAATGGGCCGTTCAGGTGTTCAGAGCAGAGCGTCCTGTTGGAGCGGCAGAGCGTTTGTGAACTGAAAAGTTTTTCCAGTGGCATTTATTTAAGGAATCGTTGAGCTAGCTAGCTAGCATGATCATTGTCACTATCTGCTAACGTTAGCTTTAGCCTTCTATTGTCTAATAGTTTTTTTCATAGGCTAATAACAGAGGTGGTATAAGTATATATAATTATAAAACGGACAAGTCAAATCAAGCAATCTGATTGGCTCTTAGCCGTGATATACTGAGCGTATACCACGGGTAGAATTGAAAGTTACTTTTCACAACAAGTCAGTATCCCTCCGCGCCTGAGAAAAACAGTATACCGTTGGGCTGTGCTTTTCAAACTGGAACAAGAAAGCAGCGGAGAAGTAACGGGGCAGAAACCCTCTTTTTTACGCAGCGGTTCAGACATAGACATCAAACGGCAAAACATATTCAGTGTGCAGTTCCTTTGGCATTAGGGCAGGGATATCTAGATACTTTTGAAGGTTTAACATAATGAATTGTTCTACTTTTAAAGCAAGCAACAATGTTTTCAAATCTGTAATCAAAGAGGTCCGCAAAAACGCTATCGACCAATCAGATTGCTTGATTTGACTTGTCAGTTTTATAAATATATTTAAATTTCTTCCGTTACGAAACAAACGTACAAAGCATAAGATGGAAACATTTAAGATTAACTTCGACCTCGGTCTTACTATGGAGGAGTGGAATGAGCAGTGCCTATCTCCAGAAAAAAAAAGCTGGAAACTGGAAAAGTAGCACCATTCAAAAGCTTTCTGATGCGGGTCTTGAAACCAAGCAGAGAAATTATGACCGTTAGTAGCCACAGGTGCGAAAGCTCTCTCCAGAGCTACTGGAAGCCCAATCTCGGGGACCGGAGAAAGTGGAGCAATATTCTCGCCACGCCAAGCAACAGCCTAGAACAACCTCAACCTCAAGTACCCTCGTAAGCCATGCTACTGATGCTGGACAGTTTTCAGTGGGTGCACAATAAACGGCAACATACACACGAATGTAAATAACAGCCACATAATGGATCAACGCTTTCTGTCTAATATGTTCGCTAGCTGTTAGTGCGAGGTGGTTGCTATGCAACAACACTATGTTTCGTGCAGGCAACGGAGGGACTATTTTATTTTGAACATCATTATTTACTAATAAAAACTATTTAAATTAGAGTGTGTATTTTTCTTTCATATTGCCACACTTGGTAACCGTTTTATAAAAGCAATAGCTCACTTCAGGCCGTGATATATGCTCATTATATCAAAGCTAAGGGGGTTGTCGACCCGACTGTCGTGAGCTATTGCTTAAACATAGGGTGTATTATGAATCAGGAGTAGGACCTAATGCTTTGCTCATTAGTCTCCAGCATTTGATNCAACAATGCGCCCAAGCTGCTCCCCCTTAAGAGAGATAGCAGCGATACCCAAGGCTTTAGACCTATGCCGTGGGAAAGGAGACAGTGAGAGGAGAAAATGATGACATTTTCTCCTCTCACTGTCTCCTTTCCCACGGCATAGGTCTAAAGCCTTGGGTATCGCTGCTATCTCTCTTAAGGGGGAGCAGCTTGGGCGCATTGTTGGTGCCAGTCTATGACAGAGCACAAGCCGCCATGAGGTAGTTTACTGTGCATGGACGAGAGCTCTAGTTAGATTCATGGTCCATATTGCTTTAGTCTCGCTGATAAAGAATGTTGATTATTACACTCCGAACTAGTTAAAACCTCGAGCTGCAGAAAGAGTTCTTCTGAATTGGTTTGGTAACCGCTGTGTCAACTCGTGACACACCACCTGTCTTGTTAATTCTCCGGCCGTAACTCCAAATAAACCGTCAGTGTTTGCCGTCAAAGCTCCAGCTCTCCTCGTGTCTCTCTGAGTCCTGTTTCCAATTGGTTCAGAAGTTTCCCCCACATATAGTTTAGTCTTTAAATCAACATTCTGCAGACAACACTTATTATTGTTGTCTTGTCTTGTTGTTGTTTTTGTTGTTTTTGAACAGGCACAATAACTCAGATGATGAAACTCCAAGAAATACTTTTTGTTCTCCAAGGTGGATTTAAAGCATTATAGAGACACTTTTTTTTTGGTTGATGGATGAAATATATAAAAATAAAAACTGTGAAATGTATCCGGCAGAGAGACGGAGAGTTCTGGATGCTGAGCGGAAAGTACAAATGTTTCTGAATAAATCAACACCAAAGTTTAGAAAGTTTGCATACAGCAACTTTACTGCCAAGATATAATACAGGGGAGTAATGACAGGCTGTCAGCACGATGAGTTTCCACCTGGATTAAAAATGCAAGTTGTTTTTGGACTTTTTATCTGGATTCAGACGAATATTAACTTTTGTTTACGGCACATTTTAAAGATAAAAGTGGACCTTGCTGAGACTTGACTTCAATTTTCAGAGTCACTGCGCCTGAAAAAGGCAAAACACAAAGTCAATCCCTCACTAACTAAACAGGCTGACCTCTGACCTCATGACTGCTGACATTTCAACAACTCCAACACGACTCCAACTCTTTTCTTACTTTGATTTTGGCTTGTAGAAGGTTAGTACGGCTGATTCATCGAGGATCTCGAAAAGTTGACCTACAATATCTGAGCAGATTTTCAATTGGTGGAGCAGTTTTGATTTTAAAGCGGTCGACAAACACGTGTACCATTTGCAACACTGCATACACTCAAAATCACAGATGTAAAAAAAACTAAAGTCAACCCGCCCCGAAAGACCCAAGGCAGCGGAGAAAATACATTCTTTGTTTTGTCCTTTTTTACAAATACATAGGATTATAACTTAAACAGCAAATTCATCCAGCGACTACTTTTGAACACGTCAACTTCATTCATCGATCACAGGCCTTTGAACTTTGTGATGATTAGACTTAATATGAAACTTCAAGTTCTTTAAGCAATCCCCAAACTTAAACTTCAAGTATTAATTTCACCTGCTACTTTATGACACTATGTTACATTTAACTGACACGAAGATACAAACTCAAACCAGCAAGAATCCTGCAAATAGCTTTGAATAAGCCAAACGATTTAAATTGCGTTCATTCCTTTTGAAGAGCTTCTTACAGACCATATACTTTTATTTTTATTTTGGCCAAGGTGCAGTGGAAACAGACAGGTTTGCAACGAAAGATGTGTAGACTTTCTGCGGTCCTAATATCAATGGGGAGCTGGTACCACCATTTTGGAACCAGTATGGCAAAGAGGCGTGTTTTTGTTGAGTACGGAAAGCTCTTACAGCACTATTCATTTCACTTAAAGGGGACCTATCATGCTATATTTGAATAATATATTGTAGGGCCATACCGATATAAGGTATATTTATAAGTTTTATTTTTCAAAATACCAAACAGATCATGCATTTTAGCCATGCCTCATTTTGCCTCACTCCAGCTCTGTCTTTCCATGAGCTGGAGCTGTCACCCCCCCCTGCAAAGGGGGGGGGGAGGCACAAGCGTCATGTTCCTATGCTGTTGCCATGCTGTTGCTATGCTGTTGCCATGCCACGGCAACCTCTCATTCCCCTGATAGGTGGAGAGTTGACCATACAGGCGGAGTGCACCTCTGTGACATCATAGAGGTGCAAATCAGAATCCACATGTATCAAATCCGTTGCAGCCCCGTTTTTAGAGATTTGGGTATGGAGGAAAAGAGAGAGGGTTGTATTTTCTGACACTTGGTGAGTTCCCTGGAACACCGGGGACACATATTCATGTATAAAAGACGTACAAAAGTGCATTTTGCATGATAGGTCCCCGTTAATAAAGCAACTTAGATGTAACCCCTAACCCTAACTCAGACATAGATATCAAAAGTATTTGTTAATCAATTTGCTCCAATGATATGGAGGCGTGTGGCGCAGTGGGTAGGGTGTTGGAGTTGGGATCAGGGGAGCACAGGTTCAAACCCCACTGCAGTCAGCATGTCGTTGTGTCCCTGAGACACTTCAACCCAAATTGCTCCTGTGGGGATTGTCCACAGTATTGAGTCGCTTTGGATTAAAGCGGCTAACAATGACATTAATGAAAACCTCAAATTATTGCAGGAAGTTGAAAAATAGTTGAACAGAAGAACCAACAGATCCACTGTATATTTTCTACTTTGTAATGCTGTTTTAATTCTATTTTGAGATGTTTGAATTCCTGAATTGTTTATTTTTACTCTTTAAAGTCTACTTATGTGCAATACCTTGTTTTGTTTTTTATGTTATTGCAACGTAAACATTTTCTGAGCATGTACTTTCAGTGCTATGCTTTTGTTTTGTAGGCCAAATATTCCAAAACCCTAAAAGTCCTGTTGACTCAATAATTACCATTTACCCTAGAACAAAACACCAAGTATACACTGCCCATGCAACAAGTATTTTGTATTATAAATGAAACTGAAATACTTATTAATACCTATTGATAGTACACAGCCAGCCTTCTCCCTGACAGAGACTTCTGAATCCAAAGTTAATTCTATAATTTCTTCTTAAAAGAATTCCAAATCAAAAGAGACTTTTGGACTGGATCCTAAGAAACATGCTACCACTCTCACAGGGACAATTACTAAAATAATTAACACCTCTTTTAGGGAGGGAAAATTCCCAATAGACTGGAAGTTAGCCATTGTTGTGCCAGTCCACAAATCCGGGGACACAACTGATGCAAGTAACTATAGGCCCATTAGTGTTTTCCCTGTCATGTCTAAGATCTCTGAGAAATGTGTAGCTGAGCAATTGACTGGACATCTTAACAGTAGTCCTTTCACACTACACCCCATGCAATTCGGCTTCTGAGCCAATCATTCCACCGAGACCACAAATTGTTTCCTTGTGGAAAATATCAAATCAAAAATGGACAAAGGAGGCATTGTTGGAGAAATCTTCTTAGATCTTAAGAAAGCTTTTGATACAGTCAATCAAGTACTCATTCACAAAATGTCTTTTAACTTCTCACCCAGTGCAATAGACTGGATGAGCTCCTATCTGTCAGATAGAGTTCAGTGTGTAAGGGTAAGTGGCGAGACATCACCACCCCTGAGGAATGAACTGGGTGTTCCCCAGGGATCTATCCTGGGCCCAATTCTATTCAGCCTGTATATAAATGACTTGCCATCAGTATGCTGATGACACTGTCATTTATGCCCATGCAAAAACCAAGGCCCAAGCTGCTGCCAAACTAAGTGATGCAACGGTACATGTACATCAATGGCTTACTGACTCACAGCTATATCTGAACGTTAAGAAGATGTTTTTTTTTAGCAAGACCGACACTGTATCACACTGTGAACCCAAGGTCTATGTGTCTGGGGAGGTCATTCAAACAGTTACACATTTTAAATATCCTTGACACTACTCTATCCTTCAAAAAACAAGTGAGAAAGGTAATCCAAATAACTAAATACAATCTAGCAAACTTTAGATATATAAGAAACTGTTTGACAACACCTGTAGCAAAACTCTATATGACTGCCATGATCCTTCCCCACCTAACAGACTGTATGAGCAGCTGGACCCAGGTGAACCAGCTGGACCCAGGCGAACCAGCTGGACCCAGGCGAACCAGCTGGACCCAGGCGAACCAGCTGGACCCAGGCGAACCAGCTGGACCCAGG
>NW_011346388.1:13633-15644 GCF_000735185.1 Notothenia coriiceps | reverse complement strand
GTGTGACATTAAGGCCTATCCTGTCACTTCACAAACAAGCTCTCAAAGTGTTGGACAGAAAACCTAAGCTATACCACCATTGCAAAATCCTGGACAAACATAACCTGCTCAGCTGGGAACATATTTTAAAACACACTGATGCTGACTAATTTCTAAGATTCTAAACGGCAAGGCACCCCCACCACCACTCTGCACTTTTATACAGCAGAACCATTCAAACAGCAGAACCACAAGGTCTGCCCTAAGAGGGGACTGTGTAGTCCCTCTTAGGTCCAGTTCCTTTGGTAAACACTGTTTCTCTGTGAGGGCACCAACACTTTGGAACACAATACCAATACAGATAAGGAATAACACCGCCTATCATACATTTAACCGCTATCTTAAGAACTGGCTTTTAAGCAATCAAATATGTGAACACTTTTAACTGTGATAGTATTTCATCTGTTTGTGTGTTTGCCTGTTCCTATTTAATGTTGTCTGTTGCTGAGTGTATGCTTTTTAATTATGTTTTTATTTCTCTAGTCTTGTTGTGGTTATTTAACATCTTGCCAAAAGGACAACATTGGAAAATTAGCCTGCTGTCTAACACTGGCACGTTTACAGCAATGTTGATCAATGTGCACTGCCCTTTAAATAAACAAACAAACAAACAAACAAAAATGCTTCACACTGCGATACATGTACAGTGTCGTCTTTATTTCTGTATACATAGATCATGGTGCTTACTTACAGTATGCACCCTTTCAGAGTGTTTTAGTCTTAAAAGGAGTTGGACAAAGATTAAGATCACCTCACAAAACAATGTCCATGAACTACCTTTAAAAAAAAACAGTACCTGAATGAATTTTTTTATTTTTTCATTTTGACAATCTCAGTTAAAGGTTCAATCACCCGCTTGTTAAAAATGTTTGAACTAGTAAATTGGCTTTGATTTGAGATTTTTCTATCCAACTGCTTTTCCCGAGGTCAAGATGCTTTTCACAACATTGAAGGTTTTAACATCGGCAGTTCTATGGCAACTGATAAAACACTATCCTTTTGCCATTCTTCTTGTGGTTTAAAGGTCAGGAACAAGCTAGTAATTGGATTTTGAGTTGAGGTTATTTTTGTTAAAGTGCTGTTTCCAAATTCAAGAGCGATCTAGCTCGCCATAGACCTTTTCAAACAATGGTATGCTGATGAAAACGAGGATCCGCTTTCGTCTTCTATCTGAAATGAAACAGCAAGAGAAGAGTTCCTAGCTCACAGCATGAGTGGGATTAGTAATGCCTTTACTGAACTAGTAATTTCTGAAAATCAGGATATCTCTATGTGTACTTTTTGCCAAACATGTTGGTTGTCAAGTTTACAAAATATACCCCAAAAAACCAACGATAGAGTAAAAAAGAGCTTTAACACCACGCTTTTTACGCTGCTAGGGACAGGCTTGCACTAATGTACATTTCCCAAAGATATTGAAGTGACTGTTGTTTTCTATTGATTGTTGTGTTTTTATTTATGTCTTAATGTGTGCATATGTATACAGTAAATGTGTCTGTTGATTGTGTATTTATAGGATATACATATTTTGATACATATTTTTATATACACTGAACAAAAATATAAATGCAACACTTTTGTTTTTGCTCCCATTTTTCATGAGATGAACTCAAAGATCTAAAACATTTCTACATACACAAAATAACCATTTCTCTCAAATATTGTTCACAAATCTGAAAAGATCTGTGATAGTGAGCACTTCTCCTTTGCCGAGATAATCCATCCCACCTCACAGGTGTGGCATATCAAGATGCTGATTAGACAGCATGATTATTGAACAGGTGTGCCTTAGGCTGGCCACAATAAAAGGCCACTCTGAAACGTGCAGTTTTGCTTTATTGGGGGGGGGGTCTGGGGGGGTCCGAAAACCAGTGTCAAAATCTGGTGTGAGGGTTAGGATTAGGGTTAGGGTTAGGGTTAGATTGACATGCATCCGCTAAGAAAAATAGTCCGTTGTTACAGTTTTTTAAAC
>NW_011346388.1:12005-13338 GCF_000735185.1 Notothenia coriiceps | reverse complement strand
TGTTTGTATTCTGGATCGTGGGAAACGGCATTTCGATCTGTCTGTACACACAAACTGAAAGATTGACAATAAAGTTGACTTTGACAAACAACAGGACTTTCTCCTGTCATCAGCGTCCCATACATACAGGAGGCCTGTGTGTGCATGTAGATGCTGCTGACAGTCTATGTTCCCTTATAAGCTAAACCCTGCTGCAGGGCTGAACATTACATAAAACATGACGGTACATTATTTATCAGAGAGGCACACTCACCCGCTCCGCCGACTGCGCCGTGCCGAAGAAGATGGGGATGAAGGCGAGCCAGATGATGCAGGTTGTGTACATAGTAAATCCAATGGGTTTGGCCTCGTTGAAGGTCTCTGGCACGCCACGCGTCTTGATGGCGTAAACAGTGCATGTGACCATCAAGAGGATGCTGTATCCCAGCGAGCAGATGAGCGACAGGTCGGAGATATCGCACTTGAGGACACCGCGAGCGTTTGAGGGATCCTGCGTACGCTGCTCACCGTAGTCCACAAAGGTGTGAGGCGGGTCGGCGGAGAACCACACCAGAACGCCCAGAAGCTGGACTGAGATCAGCGAGAAGGTGATGACCAGCTGGGAGGCCGGGGAGATGAACCGCGGCGCCGTGACCGCCGTCTTGCCCTGCTCGAAGATGCGGTGGATGCGGTTGGTCTTGGTGAGAAGCGCGGCGTTACTAAAACACATGCCGAGGCCCAGGAAGATGCGTCGGAAAGAGCAGACGACCACATCGGGGGCAGCGATCATGGGGAAGGTGATAATGTAACACAGGAAGATGCCTGTCAGCAGCACGTAGCTCATCTCCCGCCCTGAGGCGCGAACAATGGGGGTGTCGTTGTAGCGGACGAAGGTGACGATGGCAAAGGTTGTAGCGATGATGCCGAGGATGGAGATGAAGACGGGAAACAGAGCCCAGGGCGAGCTCCACTCCAGCTTGATGATGGGGATGGGCTGGCAGCTGGTTCGGTTCTGGTCGGGTCTTTTCTCGTAGGGGCAGATCTCGCAGGTGAACTCGCTGGCCTGGAAGTGGTATCCCTCGCAGCGCTCGCAGTGCCAGCAGCACGGGACACCCTTCACCACCTTCTTCCTCTCGCCCGTCTGGCAGGGCAGGCTACACACCGACACTGGCAGCGAGGAGTCGCCCGTCGTCCACTGGAGGGTCTCCATCTGAGGAGAGAGGGGGGAAACACAACCAGAACCAGGGTTATTACCACATAGGTTTACTCATTTCATCTGTTTTGATGTCCGTATGTTGCACTGTTGGAGGAGCCTGTGACTTAAGTGTTTCATTGCCATATCTACACCGTAGCT
>NW_011346388.1:6563-11981 GCF_000735185.1 Notothenia coriiceps | reverse complement strand
ATTACCACATAGGTTTACTCATTTCATCTGTTGTATTTGTTCTATGTCCTATACGTTGCACTGTTGGAGGAGCCTGAGACTTAAGTGTTTCATTGCCATATCTACACCGTAGCTAATGTGCAAATGACAATGAAGCCTTGAAACTTGAAACATACATCTTAGACGGCCCCTACACACGGCGGCGTGTGTTGTTGCTTGCCGGCGGGCATGTCTGAAGCTAGACCACCTGAATCTCCCGCCCCGGACACACAAGCAGCGGTTTGATTGGCTTGAGCTTGTACTGGCATATGATTCGATTGGCTGACGCCTCCGTCGAAGCTTCAAAAGTAGAACATTGCTCTACTTTTGCAGCGAGCACCGCGAGAAAAGCTATGCTTTGCTCCCACAATGCAGTGCGGCGAAGCGTGACGTCACCCCATTCAAAGTGAATGGGCAGAAGCGTTGAAGCGTCAACGCACGCCACCGTGTGTAGGGGCCGTAACAAACAGCTCAGCAACATTGCAACGTTTATCCTATCATTAACGGAAAACATAAGAGGGAGGGACCAGAATCCTAAACAGGTTTATTGCGTCTATAAATGTTGCGATAACATATTATGAATCCTATTTATTATTTCCGACCGCAGATTTTGCAGCTTGTCCACACCTATTTGAATAAGATAACGTTTTCAGTCTGAATTTAAACTTCCCTCCCTACATTGGGATGTTTTATCTGAGATACTTTACTGTTTGTATTACAGACTAAATCATCCAGCCCCTTCAGTTAAGTATCGTTGGGCAAGATACTGGACCCCAAATTACCCCCGTAGGCATGTCCAATGATGGATGATCTATGTAGAAGTCTTTGTAAATTGCTTTGGATAAAAGGGTCAGCTAAATGAAATGTAATTTAAAAAAATAAATAAATGTAATCTCCAATATCCAGGTATTGAAATGATGCCTTGTACCAGTCTCATGAACAGTTTGACAGATGCTTACAAAATATACAAGATTGAATATTCTTGATCCTTACCGTCAGATGCAGCTGATTGGTCCAGTGTCCGATGACCTTGTACTCGGCCGTTGACCTATTGTTGATCTGATACTGGAAGATGTCGTAGCGTCCAGGAGCGTCGCCGTTCTCGTTAAACATGACCGGAGTCCCTGCACTTCCTGTAGAAAACACAAAGAAAAGAATACACACCGAGGTGAGACCTTTCTGATTATCATTTGTGTACGTTTCTCTGTTGGCTAGGACAGTAAGTCGTGTGATCACGCTTGTATTTTTAAGCTTGCGACCAGTAGTTTCGTGATGCTAGACTGTTTGTTTCCCACTACCATATCTGTCCAAACTACTTTATCCTTGGTGAAGTGGGCAAACCTACATTTGGCCTACATTTGATCTGAGAGGTAGCTCAATGACTACGGTTGGAAATCCCTAGAGGCTCCAGGATAAAATATGCTGTATCACAATACTGAAGTCATTAAACAATCTTATTACATGGCTTAGTTGAATACTCGATTCTGATTGGTCAATTCAGAACACGTGACACGTTGTTAATCCAGTAGTACAGACCGCTGTCAAGCACTTATTGACCGTTGTTAAGGACGCTCACATCTGTACAAACAAGTCCGTTCGATTTAACTGTATACAGTTTGGCCGAAAAGCAAACTGCATGCAGGTTGCTTTTCTAACTGACAAGACAAGAGCGACAAGAAAACAGCGGAGAAGTAACGGGCAGAAACCCTCCTTTTTACGCAGCGGTCCAGACATAGACATCAGACGGCGACACATATTCAGTGTGCAGTTCCTTTGGCATTAGGGCAGGGATATCTAGATACTTTCCAAGGTTTGACATAATTAATTGTTCTACTTTTAAAGCAAGCAGCGATGTTTTCAAATCTGTAATCAAAGAGGTCCTCTAAAACGCTATTGAAGCAGTTCCTGCCGTTGCTACGTTAGTTCAAACGGTAACAACGGACTATTTTTCTTAGCGGATGCATGTCAATTTAAATAAATACATACAACTATTTTTTAAATCAATAAAATCATTTTCTAAATCCATAAAAGCATTTCAATTAATATTGGGACTCATGTCGTTACTTTGTTGAGAATGTGGCCATGTAATAAGCGGGATAATGTGCAGCAACTTGGTCATTATGGGGAAAAGAACACCTTCATGCCGATCTAGATCCCTCCGCTTCGCGTCCGGCTCCTGATCAGCCTGTCGGTGTTCTTTTCCCCATAATGACCGCGTCGCAGCACATTATCCCTTACTTATTGCAATTTGATGGTTATTTCAATAACGTCTTGAATCATATTTCTGCTTTGCAGCTGCAGTTTGGCCACACTTGTTTCATCTAACGAGGTAACATTCATCACACAACCCTCCTTTGTATTGCACCAAATCGGCATTGCCAAGTGGACACATTTAAAAAGTGCATCTGAGAAACTTGTTTCCTATACAGTCTACAGTCCAATTGAACTGAATTCAATCATGTTCAAATGTAAAGTTTATACAACAGAAGATCCATTCTTGAAGTCCATGCATCAATAAAATATTGCTACACAATGTTGCATCAATCCCACCCTTCTCACTGATTGGCTCCTGGTCTTGTCACTCAAAGTGCTCCTTTGAATGTAGTCTGAAAAACATGTGAAATGCAAAATACACAGCTATGGTGGTGGAAAATGTGTACATGTGTTTAGCTCTAATTTGCTAAATATGTGTGTTGTAGATTACACTGCAGGACGTTTATTTTATTCTCTCATCTGGAGGTGTTTGGGGGTTTGTTATCCTGCTCCAGGACTCTCCAGGAGAACTGAACCATCAAACTGTGTTTAACGGTTGACCTGCTTTGCCATGTTAGACAGCTACTCTTGATTGATTTCCCTTTATTCAGTGAAAAGGCATCTTGACTGAATCTGTTCTAACTGACATTAATCCAAACTGACCGCCGTCCCTGTTGTCTGCACGGTGTGTGGTAACCACATTATTGTATCTCCATGTGTTGTCTTTTTAAGCTGTTCTTTTTCTTTCTGGTTTTTGTGACGATGCAGGTTTTCCTCAGCGTGACTCATCTTATCACAGTTTCCTCGCCAACTCGTCAATAAACCAACCAAACAAACGCCTTGCTGCCATATTGACTTAATCCTGCCAATTTAATATCTCATGCTGTCTGACACTGTTCACATTTAGCCTGCAGATTCATATTATTTGTACAACCAACATCTACAAAGGGATGACTTCAGTTAGATTTAAATGTTCTGGTTGTCAGCGTAAATCATGATGGAAAAGCATTTTAAACTATAATATTCTGAGGTTTCACACACTTTGGTTTCTCACCTGGGATACTGGTTATTCCCTTTAATGATTTACCTGACCATTATTTTAAATAATCCTATTTTTACCAATATTTCCAATTTTCATTACAAAAACTGAGAAATATAATTTTTTTGGATACACATTTTTAATAATTTGAAAGACTAATTTTTTAAAACCCCCAGAAATCTGATTCAAATATAAGCTGTAAGGACATTTTTCTTGTAACAAGGAGCTATTTACTAAATAACATAATACAATATATACAGTTTTTATCCAACCCTGTCACTTTAAACCCTATAAATGACATTCGTAGACAACAATTCCTAATTGTTTGGAGGGAAATGCCCTCTAAAGTGCTTTTTGTACTAAAATTATTAAGATGTCTTTCTTAAATACATTGACACCTTTTCACTTCATGCATCTAGGGGAGATTAGATAGCTAACTGATCGCATCGACACGAAGAGTAAATACATAAAAGAAGCATTCAAGGTGGAATGATATCTGAATGTTTAAAATACTTGAAGAGGTGGTCTGAAACATTTCCTGTATTGTGTCTGTGTCTTCGAGCATCACAAACAAGGCCCCAATTGTTTAAATCCAAAATGTTGAAGCGTTGAAACATTACCAAGAAGACCTGAATGTTCATGTAATCCTAAACTTAACGTTTTGTTTTCAGATGCCGCTTCTTTTTCTAGCAACTGCTGTATTCATGTTATGTTTGTGGTTCAGTACTCCTCACTGCAGGGCAAATTCAACACCGGGGACAGCATAGTCTCAAACTGGAAGCAGATTCGTTTAGCATCTTTGAAGCCGAGAAGAAGAGCAGCAGATTGAAGCTAAAGAGCAGAACAACATGAAAAATATAAGAATGATTTATAATGAAGTGAGTGGGCGCCGGTTTGATTCAATCCTGCCCCGGTTTCCTTTTTCAACGTGAATAAAAGCTTCAGAAATCACATCAGCATGGCGATGAATCACAGAAACTCGCCTTAGGGTGCAGAACCCCCACCCAACCAACACCACCTCGTCCTCCACACCCCCACTTTACTTCACTTCATTTCACTCCAGAGAATCTGTTGATACAGAATTAACGTTGTCGCTTCACATTATTGCCAAACACGGTAATCATCATAACTCTGTGGTGACACATGCTGCAGCTTTGTTATTAAACACAATAACACAAATCTGTTGAACCCATGAAAGAAAGTTATTCTGGGAAAACATGACCGCTGGATGCACCTCTAAGCTCAAACAACACACACTTATAGGGTATTTTAGGCAGAAAAGAATAGGACTGTTAAAGAAATCAAGACTACACGTTACAGTGCAGTGAGATGAAGATGTGTGGATTTACACTGAACAAAAATATAAACGCAACACTTTTGTTTTTTCTCCCATTTTCCATGAGATGAACTCAAAGATCTAAAACATTTTCTATATACACAAAATAACCATTTCTCTCAAATATTGTTCACAAATCTGAAACAATCTGTGATAGTGAGCACTTCTCCTTTGCCGAGATAATCCATCCCACCTCACAGGTGTGGCATATCAAGATGCTGATTAGACAGCATGATTATTGCACAGGTGTGCCTTAGGCTGGCCACAATAAAAGGCCACTCTGAAACGTGCAGTTTTGCTTTATTGGGGGGGTCTGGGGGGGTCCGAAAACCCTAGGGTTAAACCCTAACCCTAACGGCCCGTCTACACTACAGGCATCGAAAAATGCTTTCAACGCTTCGTCCATTCACTTGAATGGGGTGACGTAGAAGATTTGTAATCTTCGCCGAACTGCATTGTGGGGAGCATGGCATGGCTTTGCAAGCATCACGAGCATCTATCGGCATCAAAAGTTGAACAATGTTCAACTTTTGAGGCTCGATGCTTGGCATCAGCCAATCAAATCCCGTTTATGCAAATCCCGCGAGTGCAAGCGCAGCCAATCACACCGCGTGCAAGCTGGGAGAGCCAGACCGCAGTTCATTTCCTCATATTCCAAACGAGATATTACGGTATCAAATCACCCGGTTCTTTACGACCAGAACTATTTACCGGGATACAAACCGGAGGAACCAGGATGGAGGGAGGTGGCAGAGACATTGGGTGAAATTGA
>NW_011346388.1:0-6518 GCF_000735185.1 Notothenia coriiceps | reverse complement strand
ACACAATCTTTTCTTTTCGGTTGGTTAGTCTAGACCAAGACCCAGACGACCATCGTTGTAGGAAAGTGGTTCGCATAAGATGTAGGAACGTAGCTACTACGGGACCGGGCAACGGTCGACTTACTCGCGTCGCATGCAAACCTGACTGTCAATCTAGTTGGTTAGTCATATAAACTAAAACGATCGGTTGCCCGGCAATACAAGAAGTCTCGAACAGGGAGCCAAGGTGCCCATGATATCTTTCCCGGGCGGACAATTGACCGGGCGGAGTCCACTCTGTCTCACGTAGATTTACTTAACGGCTGCTTCGTTAAGTTAGGCGACATAACCGGAATGAAATTGCAACTTTACGCTGTTCACGGTTGTCCACTTCTACTTCAACGAACGCCTAACACACCTCATGGGAAAAGTTCTACTGATTAGGTCACTTTTCTGCCTGTAATAGTACGGCCACCCCCCTCCACGCCGCCCTCCCACACACAACACACACACACAGATAGTCTCCCAAGGTCACACTCATCTGTGGCCCATAGCGGTGACGCTTACTGTTACTCGTAGGTAATCTAGTAACTCTGAACGGACGCCTCAAGGAAGTTCCGTGGCTGACCCCGGAGAGAAAAACTTATAAGATGTAAGCAGTTAGAAGCCTTTGTTCTCTTGATTCTATGTCATTAAGTAAGTCACAACCCCTGATTGCGCAATTTTTGATTGCGCAATGACACTTGCCGGTGCGTTGATGGAAAACCGCATTGATTATTGCAATGAATCAATGGATAGGGTAATTCATTGTGGCAACTATCAATGAGACTAAATTATACCCCGAATGACGCAATAGTAATACACTACCTTGACTTGGCTTAGAGGGACGCCTACATTTGAATGTCCGCTTATGTCGCTAACAGGAGAGTGTCCGTGGTTACCTTTTCACTTTCATTGGTACTCTCCTCACTACTAACCCAATTGCGCCCATTGCAGTCAGGCTTCTAAAACTATTTCGGTTATGTCCTTCTGAAATGCGTAGTGCATGGTCCGAGAAGGACAAACAAATCAACGTAACACTGCAATATTACAGATCAACAACACAGATACCATTCTCATTTATTCATTTTATATACATTTTATTTATATAATTAAATCGATTTTTTGTTAGTTTTATCTGAGTGTTCCAGGGTATTCTCTGAATACCTTGAAGGCCCTGACGGTTCGCCACTGGGCATTCGTGGGCCTTATGCAACAAAAAAAAAATACCGTAAGTATCAGTTTGGGATAGGTCAGTTCTTGTTAGCCACTCTCTGGGAAATACTTGCGACCACTTGCGATTTCACCATAAATACTTAATTCAAAGTGTCAAGTGTCTGTCTGTTAACTTTATTTCCAGACTGTTGTTACTCTGTATGCCGTCAGTGATGGCACGGCTGCAAATTGTCATTAAATAAGAGCAGAGAGAGAACCGGTGCTCCATTAATCTACTTGTTCGACCTGAATGGATCCGACAGCAGCAGCAGCAGCAGCAGCTCCTCTTCCCTGTGCTGACAGGAAGTGTGTGTGTCGCAGTGAAACACAGCAGAGCGAGGCCTCAGTTTTATTGAATGGGTGCTCTGGTATCGATTCTTTTCTGGGAGACCTTGGCAGGCAGCGTGGGCGAACCGGTCCATTCATCTGAGTGATAATACCTCCACGCTCTTACCTCACACTTGTTCAGCTTCCTTCGATCCTTGCTCAGGTGTTTTGTTGTATGGTCGAAGATACGTTTTTTTTTTCTTACTCCTAATAACTGCTACATTTTTCTCCATCCATCCCTTCAGATATCTTGATCTCACATGTGGAGGTGAGAGAAGTACTCAGATATTTTACTTAAAGAGGACGTATTATGCTCCTCTTCAGGTTCATTTTTGTATGTTGTGCCTCGACTGTGACGTGTTTCCATGCTTTAAAGGTGGGGTATGTAATTTAACACTTTGTTATATTCCATGGAATGCTCTTAACATCCCGATAGCAATGAACACATTAAAGCTTTGACAATAAATACATTAAAAAATGTCATCTGTGGAAGCCGTAGCGCTGTAAAAAACACGACCAATTTTTTCCGGTTGTATATTTTTTAATTCTAGCGCATTCAAAATGACCTACCCCACCTTTAATGTTCACAAAGTGCTTTATTTTTCTCAAACGGCCTGTGTTTTTCAATCTCTGTCTCTATATAACACACTACAGGAGAGGGAAACCCCCTAAAGGCATAATAGGGCCTCTTTAAGTCAAAGTAATTATACCACAGTGTAGATATACTCTGTTACAAGTAAATGTCTGGCATTCAAAGTGTTAAGTAAGTGTAGTTACTTTCCACCACTGCTCAGATGAGATATTTCCCTTTACAATGAAGCTTAATATATCTAAATAAAGTTGAATCTGCTTTCAGAGTATTGCTGATGTCGCAGAATTTTAATGATGGTAGATCACAGTAGGTGGTTGCTAATTTTGTAATACCCTGAAATCATATTTCAGCTTTCAAAAAGAGCGATAAAAGAAAGCCTCTGAAAGAACACTAAGAACTAAAGCTTTGCAAACAGAATGTAACCTGCAGGAGGTTTTTGGTATTAAATCTTGCTTAAAAAGTTGCTGGGGGTCATAACATGTTGAATATGCACAACCTCATGTAATGATTTGCATATTAAAAGTGTATTTAAAGGGATCCTGTTATGCTTTTGGGAGTTTTCCCTTTCCTGTAGAATGTTATATAGGTTTTAGTGCATGTAAAGGGTCTGCACAGGCTAAAATCCCACAGTTTCTCTAAGAGTACATCCACATTAATCCGGATATACACTATATAGAAAACAATATTTCTGTTTTCAGCCCCCCATTCTCACTTACCCTATCATGGAGCACTTTAAACATGTCTCCAAAGAAAAACAGGTACAAAATCCTAGCCTTGTCTTTCATTGTTATCCGGGAAAAGTGAGCTTTTACAACAGGAAACAGGGCTGATAGCAGGCCATGAATCTTTCTACCTGCAGGTAAAATGGATATTTTCCGAGCAGAGGGCGTTTGTTTTCCCGATAACAGCCTGTTGGACAAATGGGCTTTTGGCTGAATGGGACATTTTGGGACTACTGGGGTGTTGGGAGTAATGGGCCATCAGAACAATTGCATGTCACTTCTGGTTCAGGGGCTGTGTGTCGTGGTGAATAACTGGAGAAGAGACAAATGCTTTTCTAAACGTTCCTCCATTTAAAACTCAGTATGGCTGACCACACGGTACAGCTCCTGTCCGGATTTTGTCAGAAGACAGAGTGATCGTAAAATACCTTTCAAAGTCAAAGTCAGCTTTATTGTCAAAATGTCCACATGTGTTATACATACAGAAATCTCGAGATACCGTTTCCCGCAAGTGAGACACATAAAACAAGATACAAAAAGGGCCTAGATAAACGGGGTATACAACTGAGTAATAGTATTAATAAGTGCTCGTTAATAATATATATAAAACACAGCCCACAAAACTTTACGATGATGTCACCGCTGAAGAGCAGCTAGGGGATAACTGCTGATTAACTGGCAGTATTTATTAGCCACGATTAAATCACATCACCGAACAGTGTACTACATAATATGTGAATGAGAGCGACTATATGGATTACAACAGTTCAAGAGATGGGGAACTTAATTAGCCGAGACTAAGAAGACTAACTGGACGAATCAGTCCAACTCTTCGCTGAGACAGATTTAAAATGTATTTGGTGTTTTGTTTGCAGTTTGCCAGCTTGAATGAGGCAAAGAGAGGGAAGAGCCTAGAGAAGTGATGATTTTGTGTCTCAGTTGTCATTCTAGGCGTCTTTGTAGTCATTTTGAGTCTCTATAAGCTTGTATTGAGTCTCTTTGGTTCATTTATTGTAGGTTGTTTAATCTCTATGAGGTTGTTTTGTGTGTCCTTGTGGTCATTTTAAATGTCCTTATTTTTCTTACATGTCTTTTTGAGTGACATTTTGTAGTTGAGGTTCCCCTTATTCCCTGTGCCCTGAAGGACTGTTCAGTGACCAATCCATGCCTGTTAAAGCAGTGGATGCATCTTTAAAAATAACACGGCTATGCGGGACAATAATCAAACTAGGTCTTTTGTTCAAGCTGCGGTAAACTCATCCATCTGCCCCAAAGGTTTCTATGTATGCGGCTGTTCAGACAGAGAGAGAAGAGGATTGTATGGAGAGGATCCAAACACCGGAATATAACTAAGATATTTAGTGAACAATTACGTCCAATTACGACCTCCACAGCTAATGCTGTTTGAATATGATATAAAGAATTATGTTATTGTTGTGATCTGTGCTTGTATCACATTTCGTTTTTTTTATTTCTTTTACATTTTTCATGTTGTATAAATATTTTATCCCTGTACATGACTTTGTTAAATTTCCACATCGAGACTTTAAAGTACATACGTTTTTTAAAATATTTGTATTTCTATATGTTCTGAAACGTTAACATTGTAGTTACTGTGTCACAATATTTGAGATCTTTGACCCAAAAATGCTTTTTTAAAAGGTCCCATGTCATGGCCATTTCCACTGATCATAATTCCATTGTTGAGGTATACTAGAATAGATTTAAATTGTTCAATGTTCCAAACTCACATTGGTTTCTCATTCAGCATCTCTGTGTGGTATGTGCATTCACTCTCTGTCCTAAACGGCTGCTGTGAGGAGCCGACAGGTTTCCTGGTCGGCGAAACAGCGAGAATAATCAAAACTCATCCTGAGCACACACAAACACTCACAGCCGAAGTAAAAACAATAAGTGTGGCTTGATATTGAGTAAGAAAAAGGTTTATAACGCTGTGAGAATGGGTCTGCGGAGAGCCATCCCAACTCGTCTATTACCAGCGTTCAGGGAGCTCTATGCAAATCAATGGGACTCCCTGTTAGTTAGCCAAGGGGTCCTGGTGTGTGAGGGGCTCCGCGGATTGGTCCATTTGGGCCAATCCGGTCATTTGTTGTTGATTTGGGTGTTCACACGTCACAGAAACCAGGAAGCAAACAATGGAAAAATAGAAATCCCCAACGAGGCGTTCTGGGGCAGCATAGACAGGTCTTCTCTGTGTTAGAGTTTTACTCGCTACAGGGTGTACTTTGAGGGTTTGTGACTCTGCAGACCGTTTACATGCTTCATAACACACAAGGGGACGGGTAATAACCGGAAAAGCATGACATGGGCCCTTTAACAGTTTATGACTTTTAACAATTACATTATAAAAAAAGAACTAAAATCAGCATCAGCCAGCGTTCCTGTATACGTACATCAAAAATACATATACACTCTACGTTTAAAAGCATGACTACCATCAGGCCATATGAGGTTCTTTAGGGCTACATTTCTGTCTTAGAGAGGGTACTATTGGGTTTGTTAAGACGTCTGTATACCTTGTGTTTTTAACGCTTGTCTCTTTTTCTTTCAGTATGGAGGATCCCTTCGATTCAGATGAGGAGCAGGATAAAGAAGAAGGTACTGTAAGACATAAATGAATAAATATTAATATAATAGATATTTGTATATCATGGTATATGATTGAAGCAGTAATCCGCAAGTATTGCACTTCCATTTAGTTGGGAGTTATGACAGCATAATTAATACTTTTAGTGGCCAGTATGTAATGAAGGGTTTCCAGGTGGTCTCAGAAATGCCTCCGATACAGCCTACGAACATACGCACTGGTTATATATCATGTTTTAAAATGTCAGCGTAACACAGAGGCAATACTTCCATCATCAGCTACTAACCGTTTCCGAAATCAATGATGGGATCAAATAACATCCATACAAGAAGTACTGTAGGGATAAACAGCTGCTTAACAAATACATCATATATGTATAAGAAAGGCTGAAGTGACGCAGCCTTTCTTTAAATAGAATTAAAGTCTTAAACCTTAGGTCCTGATCCGACGCACTGAAGTCATGACGTACATGTTTTCATCTGTGGAGTGCCCCTTTAGTGACTCACACACTGCGGACTAATCATCCTCTCAGTGTGTGATTATCTGTTTTCCATCAGCAGAAGAAGCAGGGTCCTCCAGGTCAGCTCTGAACAGACCCCCACCTCTCTGCCCGGTCATCATACAGCCCGAGATCGACATCGAGGTGAGTGTAAAGAAAGGATCTGCATTAAAGGAAGTACGTGGGGTGTCCAAACTACGGCCCGGGGGCCAAATGCGGCCCGCGGACCATTTTGAATCAGCCCTCAGCAAATTCTAAAAGTGTAATGAAATATGGCTAACAAATTAAACGCCTGCTATTGAACTTCTTAAAGGTCCCCTAGTATACTGTTTTTCATCAATATATTACAGGTCTCAGATATATACAGAGCCTGTCTCTGATTGGCTGAAACACCAAACAGATCATTGCAGCATTACCCATAATCCCCTCTGTTTCAGCCCTGTTTCCAAAGTGCTGATTCTCTGTCTGTTACTTTAGATGAAAATAAGGAGCCCCTCCCCACGCCCCTCTGAGAGAGATTTGAGGAGATTCAGGTGA
>NW_011346387.1:0-4417 GCF_000735185.1 Notothenia coriiceps | reverse complement strand
CATGTTGATGTAGAAGAGACATGAAGAAGAGGGGACACATGTTGAGGTAGAAGAGACATGAAGAAGAGGGGACACATGTTGATGTAGAAGAGACATGAAGAAGAGGGGACACATGTTGAGGTAGAAGAGACATGAAGAAGAGGGGACACATGGTGAAGTAGAAGAGACATGAAGAAGTGGATTTTGTATGATAGGTGACCTTTAAATGTGGTATAAAAGATGGCCTGTTTGTTACATGATTATAATTGACACATTGACACATTGACACATTTGTAATGCTCTGATTGTCTGTGTGCTGCAGCCTGTTCGGTTCGTCAGGACAGAGTGCAGGGCAGGCGTTTGGCCAGCAGGGGGTTTACAACAACATGAGCATCACCGTCTCCATGGCGCCCCGGGGGTCAGGGGTCGGATCTCTAACCGCCATGGGGCAGCCGGTGGGCCTCAGCAACAGTAACCTCAGCAACGTGGGCTCAGTGTGCAGCGACCAGCAGGTCAGTGGATACGAAGCTCAACGGAGTTTAATGTCACGATAGGTATCTGTCAGTCCATTTGTCACAGAGGCTCTTCCTCCCACACCGCATCCAAAAAATCACTCCAAACCCACCTGTTCAACAGTGCATTCAACCTCTGACCCCCACCCCCCCTTTTCTGTTTGTCTCTTTATGTATTTTATGTCTTTATGTTTATATTATTATTATTATTATCATCATTATACCACCTGACTTTGTAGACCTTTCCTCGAAATGTAGTTTGACATTATAGACGCATCTAATGCTCGTGGGACCTTGATTTTTTTTACCTACGAGGAAAGAAACCATGCATTATCTGGGCTTATTACATGGCTTAGTTGAATACTCGATTCTGATTGGTCAATTCAGAACACGTGACACGTTGTTAATACCGAACAGACAGACCGCTGTCAAGCACTTATTGACCGTTGTTAAGGAAACTCACATCTGCAGAAAGAAGTCCATTCGATTTAACTGTATATAGTTTGGCTGAAAAGCAAAGTGCATGCAGTTTGCTTTTCTAACTGACAAGACAAGAGCGACAAGAAAACAGAGGAGAAGTAACGGGCAGAAATCCTCCTTTTTACGCAGGGGTCCAGACATAGACATCAGACGGCGACACATATTCAGTGTGCAGTTCCTTTGGCATTAGGGCAGGGATATCTAGATACTTTCCAAGGTTTGACATAATGAATTGTGCTACTTTTAAAGCAAGCAGCGATGTTTTCAAATCTGTAATCAAAAAGCTCCTCAAAAACGCTATCGAAGCAGTTCCTGCCGTTGCTACGTTAGTTCAAACGGTAACAACGGACTATTTTTCTTAGCGGATGCATGTCAATTTAAATAAATACATACAACTATTTTTTAAATCAATAAAATCATTTTCTAAATCCACAAAAGCATTTCAATTAATATTGGGAGTCATAACGTTACTTTGTTGAGAATGTGGCCATGTAATAAGCGGGATAATGTGCAGCGACTTGGTCATTATGGGGAAAAGAACACCGACAGGCTGATCAGGAGCCCGACGCGAAGCGGAGGGATCTAGATCGGCATGAAGGAGCAGCACATTATCCCTTACTTATATGCTTAAATAGGTAGTACAATTGATTTAGCTAATTCTAGTCAGTCAATACACCATTTTATTTTGAACAGTTTGCATACATTGGATATTACGCCACTAAAACGTTTCTGTCCATAGTGTCATAACCTCATGGGATCATCAGGCGGGTTTTACCAGATTTCCTTTAGATTGATGGTTTACTTCAAGGATATATACATGACACAATGTTTACACGTGCCTCATGATGTATTTACAGTTCGCACACAGCTACTGTAATGCCACACATATATAATACATGCACGTTGACCGGTTTGTTCTTCAGCGTCAAAGAACAAGGGTTAAGATACGACGTTAGGGAACAAAGTTTGACAACAGGAGAGTATTGTAAATGGACCTACAATACTTCTGATGCAGTAGCATAACCATGTCCCGGCCCTGTCTAATTAAATAATAGGTTTATTTAGTATAGCACCTTTCACAGAAATAGAATTTAAAAAAAAAGGGCTTCAAGAGAAAGAACAAAGGTTAAAATGAAGACCCAAAATAGCTGTATGCAACGTGTGTGAAGCAGAAATCCTGCAGCTCCGCCCGCTGTGACGGACCGGTGAGCGGAGCAACACACACTAAGAGTTAGACCTAACACACTATTTGATCTACTTCCGGAACAAGCTAAACTAGTTATAAATATATTTATTCTTCACTGTCGGGTCACTCATTACTGGATCAGTGAGCTGCATGAGGCGACGATCGGCCCCAAAATTAACAACAACAAAAAAACACAGACCACGTGGAGTCCCGAAAGGAACAAACAAAAGAACAGAACACATCACACACATCTCAAGTAGAAACAAAAGCCAATATAAAAACTACTGGTCCCTGTATCATCCTTCTTCCTCTGCCCCTGCAGGTGCAGCAGGTCCAGGTGTTTGCAGACGTCCAGTGCACCGTGAACCTGGTGGGCAGCGACTCCTCCTACATGAACGCGGGACCCATCGGAGCGCCGCCCCCCCAGAAGGGTCCTCAGGGGTCCCAGAACCCAGCAGCCAATCAGAAGAGCCTCCTCCAGCAGCTGCTCACCGAGTGACGACGCCTCAACGACTCCTCCTCGGCCCCTCTTCTACTCTCCTCTGTCTCACTTGTACACCTCGAAGGCCGGAGCACCATTAGCCGTCTCTGTCTCACCGCTCGGATGGAACGATGGATTCTTTTGGGATGCTTTGACGCCCAAATCAGTGGAGGTTTGGATTCACTTAGCCTCACCACTTCTGGATCTTGGTACTTCTTTTGAGAGAAAAGTCAGAAGGAGCAGCAGTGTATTTAAACCTGCCTGTCTAATCTGTCTGACAACCTGTCTGTCTGCCTCAGCCTATCAAAAGGCAGTGTTGTCTTGCTGCTCATTCCTTGGTGACCTACTTCCTGCTTCCTTAACCCGAGAAAAAAAAACAACTGCAACATTATTGTAGATTTGCCAAGTTGTCGTCACTGTCAAATCAGGGCCGGGCTCCGTTTATTTTGTTTCTGTCGCAGCAGCAGCAGTGCATCTTGGGAGCTTTGAGTTGCAGCATACAGCTGAGCTCATCATTTTTAAAGTGTCGGGGTTAAAGTATCCCACACGGCAGCCCCTCTGGCTTTTCATTTGTATCCTTTATGTTTTGTTCACTCTACCTGTCTCTCAGCGATGTGGGAATGTTAATGTTTCAGACCTCTGTTGCATTGTGGGATAGAAGCTCAGTATCAGCTGGTTCTGTGACTGTCTCTCTCTATCAGCTACAGTGCCTTCTACTACATATTATTCTAAATACGTCTTCTGTTTTTATTGTTAAATGAAATTCTGCTCTCACCGTCATCATCACTTTCATCATCACTTCAGAACAAGCTTTGACAACAGCCAGCGTGGATTGGACGGATGGATTTGATGGATGGGAGACAGATGGGATGCTGCTCAGTTTTTACGTGTCTTTCTCCCCCTCCTAACCAAGGGAGGGGGGGTTTTATTTTTATCTTTTCAAAGTATAAGAAAAGAGACTGTTATGATTATTTAACTGTCTGTCCGTCACATTTTACCCCTCAGCTGTGAATACGGAGCCCTGTTGGGTTCTCTCTCTCTTTTTCTCTGTGTATCTTCATGCTATCTCTCAGCCTATCAGTGTTTGGGTTGTATTGTACAGTACAGAAGGACAAAGACTTGGGGATGAGCGTCTCTTGTAACTGCATATTTCTTAAAAAAAAAAGATAATAGCCGCTTTCACACCAAGTACTTTGCCGTACTTAGTTCCCAGCACTTAGTTCCCCAATGGAACTAAAGAGAAGATCG
The DNA here is from genome assembly GCF_000735185.1 of Notothenia coriiceps. Lineage (NCBI taxonomy): Eukaryota > Metazoa > Chordata > Actinopteri > Perciformes > Nototheniidae > Notothenia > Notothenia coriiceps. Next base: position 531 of record NW_011346387.1, on the reverse strand, counting down.
CGTTCACACCGGAATAAGTTCCTGAGGGAAGATTACGCAAATGAAGCCGCTGACATCACTTCTTCTTCTTCTGCTTTGGGTTTACTGGCAGGCCGCAAACAACTTCACGGCGTATACTGCCACCCGAATTTCTTTTGTTTAATTTTAATGGTTTATTTCTGGCACCATGATATTGTAATACCGCTACAGTGGAGGTTATTCCATCTTCTGAAAAAAAGAAATATTGAAAGCAATTTATTATAAGATATATATATATATAGCTCCCTTCTGCATCACATTCAGCGCTATACAAGACGCCACAGTACAAAAAAAAGAAGGTTTGATTGCTTTGCTTTCTCTCGTGGTAAACAGGGAGCTAGACGTAGGGCTGCTCAATTAATTGTATTTTAATCGCGATTACAACTATGGCTTGCAACGATTACGAAAACAACGTAATAAATAATAATAAAACGATCATTTTTGTATTATTATTATTACTTTTTTTTTATATATATATATTTTTTTTCAGTTGAATTATACTTTAAGTTCAGG
>NW_011346386.1:0-2861 GCF_000735185.1 Notothenia coriiceps | reverse complement strand
ACATGAATGATGAGCAAACCGTTTCGAGACCCTCTACTTAGACTAACGTGAACTATCTAAACCCTCAGAGTCCTTCACCTCCCTCGAGCTGACAGGAGAGAGCTCTCCTCCTCCTGGTTGTAGAAACAACTCCTAATGTACGGTAGCGCTCGCTCGCTCTCACAAAATGCGCTCGAGCTTGAATGACACACAAAGACGCAGAATAACTTCTAATGCTGTACCCTATCTTTTCGATGGCTTTATTGTTTGATCATATGACGGATGAACAGATCGCCACTGGGCTTACAACTAAAGACACAGCCACGCAGAGAACGCAGCATGTGCACGGCTCGTGTACGAAAACAATACAATAAGCTAAATGTTCCAGAGAATGTTGACTGCAGGTATGTGTTGTTGTTTACTTGTTGTGCTGCAGGAGTGAGAAACAACCCCAGCCCCTTCATTCTTCACAGCACTGCTCGACCTGTTCAGCTTCATTTCTTAGAGGAAACATTAGGATAAAGCGACACTTAACGTCAGTCACCTCTTGCTGTGAGCCACAGGCTTTGGACCAAACACTCAAAGTTACCGTGAGAACAAAATGCAGTTGAACAGTTTAACAAAGTGCACAAAGAGCTTCAGAGGAACGTCCTCTTAGTCTGACTCTTCGAATACTCTGTGAATAACTGAGCAATACTTTATCTGTCCGCGATCAAACTGCTTTAAACATGCCACACTAAATTACGTTACGTCTTGTTATCCACCTGGATGTTTACTCTTTTCAATTGTCATTTGTGTTTTTATATCTTTTAAAAGCTATTTCTTGCCTCGATGTGTTTGCTGTAATAATTCAAATGTCCCCCTAAATGTAATACATCTAAGACCTACAATTGAGAGTAAGGAGTAAGGCAAGGCAACGTTTCAACACAAGGCTTTTCAAAGTGCTTTACAATACATTGAAAGCATTAAGATGTAGTGCAGCAGAAATACATAATAACATGACATTAACAATCATTAAAAAGAGAGAACAACATAACTATTACAGGTCTATATATATATATATATATATAAGACATTAAACAAAAAAACAATACAAATAGTGCAGATTATGTTCCAACCCATGTGCAAGTAGTGCAGGTGGAGTGAACTATATACATGTTGCACAGAATGTTGTCAGTAACAAGTAGTGAACAGTGTGTTGTTGTTGTTGTTTACTTGTTGTGCTCAGGAGTGGGAAACAGCCTCTCCAGTCAGTGGGACTTCTGGGGCAGCACGCTGGTGACGAGCTCGTACGTTCGCCTGACTTCAGACGAGAAGAGCAAGCAGGGCTCCATCTGGAACACTGTGGTGAGGACACGCTGCACACACACGTCCAATCTGAAGATACTGGCATGTATACACAACACGTCCACACTCAGTCATTCAGAACACAAGAAGGGGTGGAAAATGAGTGGAAATACCTTGAAAATATCACTGAAAAAGTGTTTAGCCCGCCCTTTTTTTACGTGTTTGGCTCAACTGTTTTCTTTCTTTGGTAGAAATGCTTTTAACATGAACCCTGTGCTGCACAATCAATTGATATACATGTTTTTGTCATGACAAGCTAAGCTGTCAGCATATGTAGGCTGCAGGGATGTCCCCTGGACGCACACATAGCTATGAGACCATATGTACAAAAGAGAAAACAAGAAGGAAACGTCTGAAAATCCCAGGAACAGCCTCTGATTCGTCAACAGCCGACTTCATGGGATGCCTAATTAGATCTTTATCTAACTCCTAACATCTAACTCTACTTCTAACATGGATACATGTTCATAAAACACTCCATTGTTTGTTTATACGCTTCTTGAAATCCCTTGACAACATCGTTTTTCTAGAATAGATATCAAATCGCCTGAAAATGTTAAAAACAAGCAGCACCGTGTGTGGCGACCTCAGAGGGTTAACACGGGTCCTGGAAGGTCAAAGGAACCCGGAAATGGTGTATTACATGTCGACCAAAGTGTTCGTCATGTCAGAATAATTAAATTGAATATCACTATGGAAACGCGCTGATCCGATGAGATCCCCACATGTTCTTATATTGATGTTTCCTCTGTTTCTGGAGAGGATTCAAAAAATTCAAAATAAAGTAACTGTCTCTCTGTCTCTCTCTCTTTCTCTCCCTCTCTCTTTCTCTCTCTCTCTCTCCCCCCGTGCAGCCGTGCCATCTGAAGGACTGGGAGATGCACGTCCAGTTTAAGATCCACGGCTCGGGGAAGAAGAGTCTGCACGGAGACGGCATCGCCCTGTGGTACACCAAAGACAAACTGCACCCAGGTACACTCATCCTACCCACAATGCACCTGTCTCTCCTGCAGCTCCCCCCTTCACTTTGGTGTCTTTAAAAACCATTAGTACCATGCAACGTCTTTATGTTCCTCTTATATAGATTTGTACTCTGTTTTATTTTAGAGTACCGTCCCATCCCCGATCTTAAGCTCCTGTCATTTTCTTGAGATCTTCCAGAGATCATTATCATTACTCTGTTAGAACAATCTCTATTCTGACGTTTTCCTCAAAATTCTGACTTTTTCTCAAAATCAAAAAATTCTGACTTTTTCTCAAAAATTATGACTTTTTCCTAAAATCTCAAAATTATGACTTTTCCCTAAAACTCTCATTTGATTTTTTTCGAAATATTTCAAAATTCTAACTTTTTCTCAAAATTCTGACTTTTTTCTAAAAATCTCAAAATTCTGACTTTTTCTCAAAATCAAAAAATTATGACTTTTTCAAAAAAATCTCAAAATTCTGACTCTTTCTAAAAAAATCTCAAAATTCTGACTTTTTCTCCAGAATGGAAGTAGTCATCACATACAGAGCATCAACTAGTTCCTGAA
>NW_011346385.1:0-2849 GCF_000735185.1 Notothenia coriiceps | reverse complement strand
TAAACATGTGTCCCTGGTGTGTCTGGGAACTCACGCAGCGTCAGGAAATAAAACCCTCTCTCTTTTCCTCCGTACCCAAATCTCTAAAAACGGGGAACAACGGAGCTGATCCAGATTTGCGTCCGATATGACGTAATATCTGAAATGTGGACCCACGGGCCTATCAGAAACGTTGCTATCAGAAACAATGCCCGACTGTTTTGGACGTAATATGGTCGGTGTTTACATTAGCATGCTAACACTCAGTGCTAACCTGTACTGGAGAGCATGTGTGTGAAGAAGCAGGAAGTAAAAAGGAACTCACCTTGTGGTATAACCGGCAAGAGAGAAAGCCTTTGAGCTCCATACTGTTTCAGAGAGAATCCTTGATAATCCATGATATGGAGTTTCATCACGGCAGTATTTAGTTTAGACGGTAGCTGCCGGGTCCCGCATGAGCTCAGACCCCTCCTCTTTAAAGCTTTATACCCAAATCAGCACTTTAGAAACAGGAAGTGAAATAGAGGGATATGAGGCATGGCTAGAATGGGTGATCTGTTTGGTGTTTGGAGCAAAACACTTCATAGACATGTTTTTATATATTTGTATATATCTGAGATCTATGCTATTGCCTAAAAATAGCACGATAGGTGACCTTTAAGTTGTGATGTGGAAACAAAATGGATGCTACAAAGATGTGTTTTTCCAATTACGCCTCTCAGGGGTCAGAGGTTTTTGAAAGAGAGTGAAAAACACAGATTTCCGGCTAGTTTTAGCCAGTCATCTTTAACTCAAACTAAATCCAGTTTGAATGTAGACAGTGTGTCCTCCGTTGGACCAGGAGCCTCCCAGTGTAGCTGTTTGGTAAACAAAGGGGTAAATACGCGTCTACCAATCAGACTCTCAGTGATTTGATCCCTTCCCCAGCAGTTGTTAAAGTGTCCCAAATGGCTCCTAAGTGTATATAAGTTGCTTTGGCTAAAACAAAACTAACAACCACAAATACAATTAGGTGCTCAAACCTCAATAGACACACTTTAATTGCATTTAAAGCCAATTAGACGTTATTGTTACCCAATACAACGTCTGTATAACCAGTGTGCTGCTGTGCCTACATGATCCCTGCTTCATGTTATTATACTCACTGTTGACTGGAATTAGAAATAAATAATAGATTCCTGTAATTCGAAATGTTCCTCAAGTGACTGGATGTCAGTATTCAACACTTCCCACGCGATCCGTCAACGCCGCGTGAAGGAAAGTCAAACTGACACTACAAACGCTGCGTAAAACGTCCCGGTGTCGCTCCTTCCTCTCCGATTTGTCTGTTTTTGTCTCGTCTTCCCTCCCCTCGAGAGACCCTGTTTTACAAAGCGGTTAGTTAACATTAGTGCGAGAACAAGACGGAAACAGGGGAGGGGAGGTTGGAGGAAAAGGAACACGACAAGAGAAAACAATCTGTTGTATCTGCTTCATCTGCCTGAGTCAGGAAAGGGCCGACGCATAATGAAGAACGCCGCCTCGAGGGAAGGAAGACGCTTTCTTCTTCTCTGTTTATTTCTGTGAGAATCACTCGCAGTGGGGTGTGAGGAGAGGGGAGAGGAAGTGGTGAGAAGGAGGAGAAACCAGGTGTAAAGATTATTTTAATTCAATTTATATGCTGAGGAGAACATGATGGACAGGATTGAGGATGAGTTGAACAAAATTGGAAGTTAAGAGACAGTGGTAGAAGAGAAAAGGTCATGCAAATAATGTATACAGTTTGATTTAACACAGTAAGTAAGGACAGTTATATAAAACAATGCCATATTTTTAGGAGGAAAGCAATATTAGTTAATGAGGATTTCTTGGGGGAATTTCAGGGCATTTTTGTAAGGTGGGAGACACAGCTCTGTTGTGATTGGTCAACAGCTCAGAGTTGTCCCGCCCCCTAGAGCACTAGCCAATAGAAGTGTTCCATAGTGATGTTACAATGTTCCGGAAGTAAACCAAGAGGCGTGTTCACACCAGAGTACTTTTCCCGTTTAGTTCTGTTAGTAGCCCTTATCTTGCATTCACACCAAAAAAGAGTACTTAGTGCCGGGAACTTTTACTCCCATTTTTAGTGCCTGCTAGAGAGGTGGTACTTTCCTGGGGAGAAAAAAGTACCAATTTCTATTGGCTGGGCGAATTGCAAACCACGCCCCGTAAAACTCAGAAACGTTTTTTGAAGCCGCCGTTGTATTTGCTGGCATTAGCATTATTAGCATTAGCATTAGCCCCGCACAACAACGGAGAGAGAGTAATTTATGGAAACACAAAAGAAAACATGGAAGCGGTGGAGATGAGGAGGTGTCGCTAGTCCCCAACTCCGGGGACTTGCGGCCTGCCAGTAAACCCAAAGCAGAAGAAGAAGAAGTGACGTCAGTGGTTCATTTGCGTAATCTTCCCTCAGGGAACTTATTCCGGTGTGAACGTGATCTGTACTTAGTTCCATGGGGGTACTTAGTGCCGGCACTAAGTACGGCAAAGTACTTGGTGTGAAAGCCGCTAAGGAGTCCAATGGAGAACACATGGATTTTAGCCTCTGCAGACCAAAATGCTTTTTGAGGGTTAACACTTAAGATTTTAGAGTTAATATTATATTTAATTAAAAGATAGAGTTCAGTTTGGTTGATAGATATTCTCAACCCAACAAGTTGAGTTTGCATTTTGCAGCTTCAAGATGAACCAAAGTGAAACAGGAAGAGATGAAAGTGTTGTTTTCGCTCTCTTGTTTCTTTAATTTCATTCATAGTTTACTCTCTCTGCTTTGACGGCAGGTCAAGTACCTGTGTGTGGTGTGTGTGTGTGTGTGTGTGTGTGTGTGTGTGTGTGTGTGTGTGTGTGTG
>NW_011346384.1:3587-4791 GCF_000735185.1 Notothenia coriiceps | reverse complement strand
AGCCCTCCTGGAACACTTTAACAAGTATTTCCCAGAGGAAGCAGCTCCGGAAAAATATGACTGGATAAGATCACCATTCACCTGCAAGCCCAAGTCATCTGTCATCCGACATGGAGGACGCACTGACTGAACGGTCAAGTGACCGCATATTAAAGACAGCTTTTAATGCGAAGACGCTTGCTGAGTTCTGGATTTCAGTCGAGAGGGAATACCCACAGCTTTCCAAGGCCGCGATGGACGTTCTGACGCCGTTTGGCTCCACATACCTGTGCGAAAAGACTTTCTCGGGACTGACATACATAAAAAACAAATACAGATCTCGTCTAAACGTGGAGGATGATCTCCGAGTGGCCGTCTCCAAGATGACGACCACTACAGAACCTCTAGTGGTCGTGTAAGAAACAACATACACTTTAAAACGTGTCTCTGGGTCGTAATAAGGGCTTGAACAACCGGCCTATATGGTCTTTTTTGTAGGAGGACAGGCTGCAACAAATAGATGTAATCTGTAATATGACATGTGTTTTTACTTTGTGTATAACTTTGCTTACATTTTTAGAATTGCCCCCTCTGGAGAAAGAAGCACCAGCTGGATCAAAGCACTCATATGTTATATATTGCTTTTCTAGGTTGTCTAGTTGCTTTTTACCTTTTTAGATATTCATCACTGATTGCTTTTATTTGAAAATAACAGTTTAGTTCAGTTTTTCTCTTTATCCTTTAATATACATTATCCTTTCGAATCATTCATAAATGTAAATCATTTAAATGAATAAAAACAAGTAGACTGTTCTAGAGCTTCTTCTGTTTTTGTTTAACTAACAACACTCGACGGGCCTTTGTGTTTTCCCAAAAAAGAAAATAGCTAAGTATGCACACACATTATTAATAACTAAAAGTGAAAACAAAATAGCAGATAAGTATACCATGGTAATGGTAATAACCCAAGTGGTGCAGTTTGGAGCTGCGAAACGTTTTATATTAGTAATAATTGAAGAGAGAATAGTAAAGCAGTTGTTGCTCCACTTTGTTACATGTGATGATGTTGCAGGTGTGGCGGGAGGACAGCAGCGAGCCGGCAGCGGAGCTGGACGCTGGGAAGAACGTGTGCCGGATGCGCCAGAACCTGGTGCACCGGAAGGAAGTGGCCACCGGGGTGAGGAGAACGAGCTGAAGATCTGGGACCTGAAGAAACCACAGAGCC
>NW_011346384.1:0-3557 GCF_000735185.1 Notothenia coriiceps | reverse complement strand
TGGTTCAGTATTTTTCAGTGTAGTCGACAAACTTCCATGCAGTTTTCTTAGAGTTAGCCAGATGATGCCTTTCTTTTTTTTTTTTTTTTTTTTTTTTTTTTTTTTTGAATGTCTGGTCTTATCAGTCCCAAACCGCAGGAGATATGCACTAAAATACATGAAGATGAACTGAAAAAGCAGGAAATCTCCATTTGGGACTGTTTGCATGAAGAAAGATATTGAGTATCATGATAAGATCACAATTTATAGTTGCAGCTGCTACCTCAGATTATACTGGCCAGGACTGTTTCTTTTTGCTTAAAAAACGTCTGCAGCGTTAACATGGTTTGTGCCTCATGCTTTTTTTTTTTTTTTAGATCAACCTTCTTTCACCAGATCTTTCATTAAAGGTGAATAACAAAGCTTAAAGACAGAAGTCTCAATCAGATTTGATCTTCTACTATCCTCAAGAACTAATAAACTCGGTCTGTTGTTTGTCAACCCTATACAATGGTCATTCTGATTTACAATTGAGGAGTTTAACGTGATGGGACGTATGGAGTTCTGAAGTATCAGAGAAACAAGCGAGCTAACCGTTACGCCGCTGCCCCGAACAGCGTGCAGGGCGAAACTGCTGGCTTTTATTTCTGTTAGAATATCGTTAGACTAAATCACACAACAAAGTACAAAGAGTTGGTTTGTGACGGTTACTCCAATTGCAAAGTAAATATAAGAAAGAAGTCGGCAATGCAATGTTTGTTGGAGAAGTTCAGATCCATAATAGAAGAAGCTGCCGTCTTTCAGTACACAGCGGCAACCCAGTCTAATCTTGTTTGTATTAATTTAAATGATAAGGCTATTACCCAAACTGATTAACGAGGATACAAGCCAAACATCTGGAACTAACTGCTGACTCAAATACCGCTAAATAAAGGCCAAACCAGGTGATGATATCTAAAAGGTAATATTCAAACCACGCTGAAGCAAATCTTATAAAACAGCAGGCTTGTTTCTTTAATCTGTCACTGCAGCACATAACAAGTGTTGAGCTGGCATGGGGCGGAAATCCCGCGCCAAACCAACCTGCCTATGTTGGAAGACCGAAACCCAGGCCCATTTTCCTTTTGTTGTCTCTTTAGAGAAAAAGGACAGAGGAACATTCCTCCAAAGGTCGGAGGGCACTTTTTTGAACCGAACATGTCGTCTCAGGCCGTTAGGACGTGCGGGTGGCAGCAGTGAAGGGTTTACACCAGTTCACAATGTGTTTTGTATTTGACTTTGGGTGTCTTTATTATTTAAGGTTTTCTTTAATTCCCTCAATTGTTGTTGTAAAATCTTAATAATCCGCATCCGGTTTGTACTATTGTAGCACTTCGCGCAAAACTCCCCCCTGGTCTCTTCTCTGACTCTCCGGTGGTCTCTGAATGTATCTGGCCTTGGTCTTAGAGTCGAGGTAAGACACCCTTCCTGGGAAAGGCTGAGCATAAAAAGTTGATCATTTTGGGAATTTAAATTAAAAGGAATAGAAACTGCGCTAAGGTTAACAACGCATAGTACGCCACAATTGGTTACTGTTGGTTGGACATATGCGCTGCGATGGGTAATGTCACTGCTGTGACATTGATGTTTGACTCTGGCTGTGTTTGATATTACATTTACATGTTTGATTGATAACTTTGGGGGACAAGAAGAGGGGTGGGGTTACGGGGACTGTGGGTTCGTGAAGGGACTGGCCCCTCGGGGGTTGGCGACCAGGCCCACCACACCTACTACACCATCACACACCGTTTTGCTATCCTTAGCAAGTGAATCAGACACTCTCGCGGCGAGCAGAATTGCCTGAAAAAAGGGAACCCTGGCGGGGCAGCGTGAGTGTTAGTAGGGACCAGGCTGTAATCGTCCACTAAAACAGATTACGTTGATCGGAAGATTCTGGGGGAGTTTGAAGTCCCTAAAAGATTTCAAAATAAAACATAAAATAAACAGATCCTAACATTATCAGCACTGGAGTTCGGTATCGGAGACGGCCTAGGTATTAACAATTTTGTTGTATCGAAGTTAGATTCCTTTTCAATTTCAATACAAATTGTTGGGGGGAACTGAAAGGCTCTCACCATACTGGTTACTTTGCAGCCCGGACATTTCCCCCAAAACACATTGATACGTGATCGCAACAAAGAAGTAGCTTTCAAATCCCATCATTTTTAAGACCTTTCAAATTGTTTTGTTCATATTTGAGACTTTTTAAGGACTTACATTCTGATGATCAAATGTGAGACTTGTTAAGACCCCGCGGGAACCCTGTTCAATACAAAGCAGTTAATGGAGTGACTCAGCAGTTTGTCTCTGAGACTGTTTCTGGGAAATCATGTGACCAAAGATGGCACCTCCCCCTGCTGATATTTAAAAACGTTCCCTGCCCTCTGCCGCCTCATCTTCAGAGACCAACAACACAGGTAAGAACACTTTGCTTCAACATATATTCAGATCCTGACCTACACAAAAAGAATTATAAAAAAAAACATGTTTTCAACTTGAAAAGGCAAAGGGGCAAAAGCATGATATGTTGTCAGGATATCAGTGTTGTTGAAATATTTAAAAAAGGACCTGAGAGTTTGGAGGCCCTAAAGTGACGAGGACTAACATTAAGAATACTTAGATCAGGGTTAAAACATCAATACTAGAATTACTGCACATCGTATAGTTTCTAGTGTTAGTATGTCAGGACCACCAAGCACCTGAACACAGTTCATCCTGCTGACAAGATTATTATTTGTTTTCAGTCTTATTTCACATTTGTGCTACAATATCACCCGGACAAATTGGCCTCGGGTGAGGGAACAGACATAAAGCGTTAAATTACTTTAATAAAAAATGCTGTAAATAGCACAAGATAGCTGTGTTATTATTCAGCTCTCATAGTTTCAATAGTTAAATTGAATTTGTATTTATTTATCATTTATTTCAGACAGACAGATAGATATTGCATTGTACAGGGGTAAACAAAGACACAGCATATGTGCTACATATGGAGAAAAGAAAGAAATACAATACGCAATGTACAAAATCTACAAAAAATAAATAAACAAAGGTTAAGTTACTATTTTAGATGGACTTTTCTCCACCAAGACAGATTTCAGCTGTAATTGCTGCAGAATTAACTGTGAAAACAGAGTTTTTCTTGTCAAAATGTCTAAACTTTCCATTGGTGTCAATATTGTGTTTAGAAATCTGTGTAACTTTAATTTAACTTGATTTATTTTATCTAGAACATTAAATGGGTGCTCAATCCTCAACTGCAAACCAGTCACCATGGCAAGGTGACTAATACTAATGATATGACTTTACTACTTCAGCTACTACTACACTCTTACTTTCCGAATGAGTACATTTCTGCATTACTACATTATTACTTTACTGTTACTTTGACATTACTACATTATTACTTTACTGTTACTTTGACATTACTACATTATTACTTTACTGTTACTTTGACATTACTACATTCATACAAAATTACATTACTAAATGATGTTATTATTGCATGACTATATTACATCATTATTCAAATCCTACAT
>NW_011346383.1:0-2080 GCF_000735185.1 Notothenia coriiceps | reverse complement strand
GGAGGGGGATGGGGGAGAAGGATGTGATGTCAAGTACTGCAGTTTCATTTATTTATTTCCCCTAGTTATGTTTTTGTGTGCACTGAGGAGTCTCAAACAGGCGTTTGTTTAATCATTTTAAGATCGGCTTTAAGCAAATTCATTCTTCATGTGATACATGAGGTAACATTTTATTTATGGTATTATTTTCATATATTTGTCTCCATTCTTCCTTCTGCCAACGGTGTCGCAGTTTCTCATCTCTCCCGTTTTTGTGCGGGTCAGAGTGTCCGTGGAGGACCGCACATTTTCCCGTCAAGTTTGTTTTTTATAAATCGCAAAGATTGCTTAGAAATTGGCTTCTTTTGAGTGTACGTCACGTTTATAAATGAGGTCCCTGAACCTGAAAAAGATGAGACACAAGACCCAACAACGCAGACGAGCTGAAGGCTGCTATCAAATCAACCTGGGCTTCCATAACACCTCAGAAGTGCTACAGGCTGACCGCCTCCATGCCACGCCACATGGATGCAGTAATTCATGCAAAAGTAGGACCAACCAAGTACTGAGTGCAAACCCATGAACATAGTTTTCAGTAAGCCGACAGTTCTATATTAAAAAATCCGTTTTTGTATTGGTCTTATCTCTAATGTAATATTAAAATGTTCTGAGACACAGAATTGTGGGTTAGTAAATTGAATTAGTCAAATTAATTAACTTTTTCACAATATTCTAATGAATTGAGATGCACCTGTATATTCAGTGAAAAAGTGAGCAACATACTGTACAGTATCAACATATTGGGCATGTAGCAGCAACAAAGACACATTTTCCTCAGGAGGGACCAAAGCAGAGGTAAAAAGGATTAAATATTGAACTGATTTTAAAACATGTGAAAATCAACACATCTCCAAAGAATATCATTACATTCATTCATTATTTTCTAAGTCATGCAATCAAATTCCATGTATCAAGTGATGCTGTGTTTACAGTTCAGTTCAGTTGCATTGGCATGATTAAACAGTTTTTGCTGTTGGTTACCTCAGTTTCCAACAAATAGCGAGGTGTCACAAAAATCTATTGATCAGAGATAGGATTTACAAAACTACTGTAAGAGTACTCAACAATTTAAAAAAGACAATATAGGAGTCTATAGCCATGCGTCGATTCACAGTCTCCATCATACCAAGCCTTGTCTTGCCATGTAGCTGGGCCCCAGTAAGAATGTATATACATTTTTATGCGGTAGGAAATATGTGAGTGCTCACGACATGATCGCTAATTACATCTGAATAATGCAGGTTAGAAGGTCGCCCCCCTCCGCATTAGTTTTCCCTGTTTTATTTGTTCAGGTCTGTCTTTGTTTTCCCGTTTTATTTTGAAAAGTGTTCACCCCCATGATATGTCTTTTACTTCCTGTCTCTGTGTTCCCTCCTGTTTGATTACCCGGTATTGTTCACCTGGGGCCCCTGTGTTTCTCTTTCCTCCACACCTGTGTCTTGTTCTTGTGATTAGTCTTGTATACATTTAAGTTCTGTTTTTCCTTTCAGGCTTTGTTAGAGTTTTGATGTTGTTGGACGTATCTTGTTCTGAGAGAGTTTATGTTGTTTTGCCTGGACCAGTTCAGCCAATTAAGGATTTCGATTTTCAAGAAACAGTTTTCTGCATTGTGGTCCTATGTACTTTGCTCTCCAGCCATGACATTAAGCGTTCAGGTTACATAAATACTAAGGGTTTTGTGTATTTGGCGACATCCGGCTGACGTAACACGTCCCAACCTATCTTCTCCGACACACGTGACACGTCCCAACCCATCGTCTCCGGCACAAGTGACACGTCCCAACCTATCGTCTCCGTGTCCAGCTGAATCCCCTCTCATATGTGTCTGTGTATTCAGCAGGATGTCTGCAGGAGGCACTTAGAGTAAAGTTATTACATATATAATACATATAATGGCACTGTTCTAGCGGGAAACACTTAAGAAAGAACATGTCAAGCTATGTGCTGTATCAGAAACAATGCGCGGCGTGTTTTGGGAGTAATATGCTCTGTGTTTACATTAGCAAGCATGCTAACACTCAGAGCTAACCATGGAGCTAAC
>NW_011346382.1:0-3016 GCF_000735185.1 Notothenia coriiceps | reverse complement strand
ATAAAATAAATGACATATTCTTCTTATGGATTACGATACCTGGCAGTAAAATTGTGTTCACATAAATGGATCATTCATTATAATGAAGCAATAGAATACATTTGAATCTAAAATGGCCATTCAGCATCATGATTACTTTAAGAACATTTGGATGGTAATACTTTTGTACTTTTACTTCACTAACAGTTTGAACCCAGGACTTTTACTTGTAATGGAGTATTTTCAGACCAACGTTTTTTCCACTTTATCACCTACTGAGTACTTCCATAACTGCTTATTAATCTGTTTCTATTGACACTGGATCAAATTACTATGGAAAACATGACAGGTTTCACAGTGACAACCCAAAAAGCCATATCACCAAACTTTGAAGTTCCTCTTTACTTACAGTATCCTAACAAGTTTCGTACTAAATGTCAGACTTTTAAATTGTAACATAGTATTACTACACATTGGAGTGTGAGGAAATAAACGATTAAACACAAATAGCGCTAAACATTAGCCACCTTTAGCTTAGCGGTGGTGACGCGCAGCCATGTTAGATTGCATTTAACCTTCAAATATAATATATGGAGATTTACTACTGAACAGAACATTTAAAAATCATAAACGTGTTTGCCACAAAGCTTATTTTCCCTGCATAAATCCCGAATTACAGTGGAAAATCTCCATAGCTTTTTGTCGATGGAGCCCTTGCGATGCTAACATCCTGGTTGGCCTACAAAAATACATCATCACTGTAGTAATAATAATAATATATTTGATTTATATAGCACACTTTAAAGACAACGTCACCTCAAGGATCTTCACAAAGCTATAAGGATAAAATAAAAAGATATCTAAAGGAGCATATTGAATAAAATATGGTAATATAAAACATTTCAATAAAAGGTTAAGAGCATAAAAGGGGCAACAAGCCTTCCCATTGGGGCCACGCGCTCTCACTGTGTAAACTCAAGTGCTCACCAACCGGTACACAATCCCCTCGTATGTGCATTTGAATGAGTGAACTGCTCTCAGCCATCCTAACGGCCCTTTTTTCCCACCGGCTCCAGATAAATGACTTTCTACTGTAATTTGCACTGAGCTGTGCAAAACGACTGTAACGACTGTAACGACTATCTTTTTTTTTATTTATGCGTGGAAGGGGCCGGGAATTACGCCAGGGAAATTCCAAATGGTTTCTAAAAGAAGAAAAAAAGAGAGAAGAATAATGAGTGTGAAACTTTGGAACCTTCTTTCTTTAACAGCCTCAGAAGCACAGCCAGCAGCGTGCCGGCCCACCAGAGGCTCTGCGTTTGGTTGGAACGTGTCAAATTATCTTCAGCAGCCATCAAGGCCAACCGTTTGATGTACATGAAAATGACAGGCAGCAGACACATCTGTTCTGATGGTAAGTGACACAAACACACACAAATACACACTTGCTCCCCGTCGAGCGCCTCTAGCACCAGCCCTCATCAACACTGCTGATTTGTTGCCGTGGCAGCTCTCAGCCATGTTCCCGGCTGATTGGCTGCGTAACCTTTTTTAGTTGATGTCTGACTGTCTTGTCACATCTCAGCCACAAACAAAACCCTCTCCCATCAACTTGCGCAACATTGACTTTTGTCTGTCTTGTCATCTCTTAAGGAAGAAGTGTAAGGAATGATAAATGTTGAGTGTTACGTAAGGATAAAAGTGGGATGGGGTGTCTTGAGTAAAGCAGTGTGAAGAGAGACTTTTCATGTTCCTACATTAAACATTTCACAGCCACAAAGGGGAGTGGAAAACAGGCAGACATTCTTACAAACTACCAAGTATATCCCCACATGGACACACAAAGCTATTTCTATTACTGCATTGTGAGCTCGCTGCATGATTACCATAGCCTTAGCTGAGAATGCTGAACAAGACATTAAAAGGGTTCTTTTTCCCAATGTCTTTGTGACGACCCCTCCCCCCATCTGCCTGTCTGTGCTCCCTGCCTTGCTGTCCTCTGGCAGGTACTGGGAGTGTCGTCCTGTTTGTGCCCACCCATCTAGAGGTGGAGCCTCAAGAAGGCATAAAGGCTTGCCCAGCTGGAAGGTTCACTCTCTGATTCTGATCTTGGCCTGCTGCAGCAACCTCAGCCTCCCACCTGTGTTTGGTTTGATGCACCATCCAACATGCCTACAGCACACTTCCACACATCCACTCACTGCTGACACTACTGACAGTCTTATTCTTATTCTTACATACATAATTACTCAGAGGTATTTTATGTTAACCTGTTAAATAAACATTTGATTGGCATTTAAAGAGCAACTTGCAGGTTAGAGACACCAGTGAATAAATGTGTAGGAAAATGATGAATACACTAGATTAGATTTTCAAAAGAATATACAGAAATATACACTACAGTGACATCTGGCGTCGTTTTAGTAAGACATTTTCACTTCCGCATAAAAAAGCCTCCGCACGTGACCTCCCGCGTGTGACGTAACATGAGGGAGAGCGGCCGGTCTAACGTATGAATAAACATGGATCACAATGCTAGTTTTGACACAGAAGAGGTTGAAAATATATATTCGAATGCATATGATTATAATTATGAGCCTGCTATGCGTCCAAGAGACCAGGAGCAGCCAAGGATTAGAAAAAATAACGGCCATCGGAGAGAAATGGAGCTTTGGTGTGTGGAGAACCAGTGGAGAACAGAGCAGCTGTCTTGGTGAGTGACCGGCGTTAGCTACATTTAATGTTAGCTAATGTCAGTCACATCAGAACATTGTAAAGGTAGCAATCATATATCAGGCTATAACTAAAGTAGTATTGATAATATAGTAACGTTACTGGCAGGACTGTTGATACTGATCCATAACAGAAACTACTGCGCAAGTATCAGCCGTATCTCGCGTTACCTAATGCAACTCCATACTACGGTGCTGTGTACCGGAGGGGAGACGCGAGATACGGCTGATACTTGACGATCTGGCGGAGAAAGGTTGTGGAGCCTCCGTTGATATGCCGTTGTAAATGGCTTGATGGAAAGCAG
>NW_011346381.1:0-2557 GCF_000735185.1 Notothenia coriiceps | reverse complement strand
CAATAATTTTTCAAATCTTTTTTTTTTTAATAACCATTTTTCCTCCTGGTCTCTCGCGCCCCCCCTGTCATGCCTCTGCGCCCCCCAGGGGGGGCGCGCCCCACACTTTGGGACCACTGCTATAGATGATAAAGCAGTGTGGAATGTGTTTTAAAGTCATAAAAAAATATATATTGCTAAAGTTAGGCAACTGTCAATATACATTTGTATTTAAGTGACATTACAGGAAAGCAAACAAGAAAAATTACCTTATAGATCAAACCTTGTAGAGGCCATGTGGCAACAGCGGGCGCACACACACAAAACTAGCTGACAACACTGATAAACAGGCTTACCGGACACAATTATGGTCTGGCACAGACACCAAATAACAGAGAATCTACTTTGAAAACTTGAAAGAGCAGCAGAAAATGGTGTGTCCATGTGTCTAATGAACTATAATAGGGAACACCACAGGGGAAGAGATTGTAATAGCTCACTTGGGATGATTGCACATGGGCACTGAAATTATTTCACAATTGTCGAATGATTTCCGTCAGTCCTATTTCAGAGAGAGTATGTGTCATATCTGATGGTGTGCTGCAGGTTTTATCCGATCGACATTTTAGAAGAATTATATCACTGAGCAGTTCGTCATGAGGGATGACCGAGGCCTCTAGGACACCATTTATGTGTCTGGAGCTTAACTTTATGTTCAGTACTCCAAGTGATGAAAAAGTCACTGGTGGTGAAAAGTGGAAGCTGACAAGTTGTGTAAAGGATAGGTTCACACTCTTCCATTAGTTTATCAAATGCCCATAGAGTATAGTTGTTGTTGCTGTGATTGTTCCCCTGTAGTGACTGTGTGTATCCCTTTCTAATACACTTCCAGAGTAGGAGATGGAGGATAAAATGTACAGTTAAAGTGCTTTATATGTTCCAGCTGAAGCTTTAATGAGGCTTCAGCAGTAGTATGTCTTAGATAAGTCATGGTACCTTCCAGAGTCAGAATCTTTTTTCTTGTAGAAAATCATGTTGTTTATTTGCTGTGTGGAGGGGAGCAGTTATGGGAATAAAGGCTGACATTGAACTTTTGTATCTCCTCACAGAGTTTATATATTCAGCTATAACTCTGCAGGTCTATGGACATGCTTGTTACCAACTGTGTCCGAATTGAACCCAAAGTGGTTAATTGACATTGGCTTTTCCTGTGAACCGGGAAAGTGTCCAACTCATGCTATTCTCACGTTATCCAGAGAATTACAATCTTCAAGTGAATCGAGTCCACAATATAAAAGTGTGTTTCAAAAGCTCATGCTTTCTCTGCTAGTGTGGTCCCTAGCTGCGTGATTTTCTAAAATGGCTCTCAAAGCAGGTTTTTATATTTCTGCTCATGCATTTGATGCCTCTTCTTGTGTCAGACACACTACTCTGTCTTTCATTCATTTTTGGCCAGCACTTTTTATATCCATAACTCTGTAGGTTGCGTGCAGAGACATACAAGTAGCTGTGGTGAGGTGCTGGCTGGCAGCAGGTATAATACTGACGCAACAAACACTTTAGAAGAGAAAGTCAGCATAGACCAGGGCATCAGAATAAAATGATGGAAACACATTTTCCCTTCTTCTCATTCTATACTGTATTTTTCCTGGGTGTCAACATAATATAAAAGTTCAAGTTTGGATGTTTTGAAGTCTGGTAGGTAGCTATCGTTGTGATGGGTTAGATCAGAATCACTTTAACGCATACGCAACGCATAAGCCCTGTGTTCTGCAAGGAAAATATACTGTTTTGTCAATGGCGTCTGGTGGCTTTGGTGAAATAGATTTGAAAATGTACTTGCACTTTTTTGAGGAAGCTGATTAACTTCCCCCAGATTTCCACCAGATAATTATTCTATGATTGCAGAGGATTCTGCATTGCCTGGAGGGATGTGGGGGGTACCCTTGTCCTTTCAGTGTATTCACATACCACAAGTAGTAAGCATTAGGCTGTAATTAGAGCAGAATAAAAATATACACTCACCAAATAATTTCACCTTTGACAGTATTACTTTGTTAATTATGCACACTTTCCTTTTTGAAAATGAAAATGGTGTTTTGATTAAAAAAAAAACATGAACTATTCAGCCTTTTTATTTCTCCATGAAAAATAAATATGTATGGAAGAAGTGCACTCAAAGTCCACGTTTTTAAAGCCACTTAATGACAGACATAGAGTAGGCTTTATTAACTTAAAAAAACTGATTTGGTTTCACTTGAAAGTTCCGTTATTATTTTTCTACACCGCTCACACTGGTTCAGCTGCGTTGACAGGTCAGGAGGAGAAATCTGATGGAACAGATGGTCGATGTTTTGGATCAGTGCAGTAAATATCTTCTTCAGTGTGCTGTACAACAGCTTTATTTTGATGACATTTCCAACACATCTTGTTACACTGAGATATTATTGTGGATGAGTGAAATATTGCAGTACTGCTCTGTCACTACACTACGGTACTACACTTCCGTTTGGTTGCCAGGCCCGGAAACACTTTTTCCCATTGACTTACATGGGGAAAGAATGGTCTGTAAATCGTT
>NW_011346380.1:0-6462 GCF_000735185.1 Notothenia coriiceps | reverse complement strand
CACTGGAACGTGTTCTGGAGCTGGAGAACAGGGAACTTCCAGCTCTTTTATCGAGGAGAGGAGAGGAGGCTGTCAGGCCGCCCTTTTCTTCTTCCTCGCCTGGTGGCTGAAAGTCTGGACCGGCTGTGCCTGAGCGGCTGCTGGAACCGGAGACTTTCTTGGCCAGCTCGTCCTCGCCTCGTGTCTGGGCTGGAGACCCGGGGCGGGCTGTGGCCTCTGCTGTTTCGGGATCTTGGAAACGGGCAGGACGTGAGGCAGCCTGAGCGACCCGCGGGGCCGTTGAAGGCGGTGGCTGGACCCTTCGGGGAAGACAAAGCTGGAGAGCCTCATCCTCCTTCTTTTTGGATTCAAACCGCTGCTGCATCGAAGCCAGAGCGGAGCCAAATATGCCCTCGGGAACAATAGGCATGTCCAAGACGTCCTCTTTTTCCCGGTCTGGAAGGTTCGTCAGATTAAGCCACCTGGCTCTCTCCTATACCACCATTATCCCCAGTGCTTTGCCCTTGGCTTGGACTGCACAGCGCTGCACACGGAGGCAAATGTCCGTCATCGCTGCGATTTCGTCCCACACGGCAGGCTCAGCTTTGTTCGTCATGTCCTCGCAGAGCTCCGCCTGGTAGGCGGTCAGCAGCGAGGAGACGTTGAGCGCCCTGGCGGACAAAGCTGAGGCTTTATAGGCTCGTTCGGTCATTGCTGACTGGAAGCGGTCTGCCTTTGCCGGTAGCGTGGGGTTCCTGCTCGGTGCCGAAGCCAGCTGCGGTTGGAGGTGGGCTGCCACCAGCGGCTCCATGGGCGGCATGCGGAGCAGGCCGAGCTTCTCCATGCCGTCACAGTCCAAAGAGGAGGCACCCTGGATTGGGGCCTTGTTGCTGAAAGGGCGGTCTCTCCACGAGACCGACACCTCGTCCAGCATCTCTGGAAAGACTGGGAGAAGCTGCCTCTTCATCGTCGCTGCTTGGGGCAAGTTCTTCCCCTCATAGCGAGATCTGGAGGTGTCCTTGGCCACTTCAGGCCAGGGGGACGTCCAGCCTGGAAGCAGCGCGTTGGCACACGGCCTGCAAGTCCATACTGAGGCAGGGCGAAGCTGGTGTGCTTTCGCCCGGGGGAGCGGACATCGCCTCCGGCTTGGCAGCCTGGGCAGATGAAACGAAGATATCATCTTCGTGCTCATCCGAGTCGGATAAGAGGAACTCAGAGGCATCCTCTTCATCCTCCTCCATATAATCCAGCTCTTGGACATCCTCCGCGGGTGGAACCACGGTGAGGTCCCGTTGGGAGCCCCAGCTTGACACAGCGCGGGGCTCCGCTCTCGCGGCTCTTGCCGCCACCGGGCCCCAGCCTGACACGGCGCGGGGCTCCGATTCCGCGGCTACCGCCGTTGTTGAGCCCCAGCCTGACACAGTGCGGGGCTCAATCTCCGCGGCGGTCGCCACCATGTCCCGATTGCCGGCCGACGAATCAACGGACATGAAGGGGTCCTGTCCCGACAGGCTAGCTTGGCGCACTAGCCGTCGGCGGAGGCTCTTGATGGTGAAGCGGGCACAATGCCTGCACGAACCGGGGGTATCGATAGCTTCCTGGGCGTGTTCCAGCCCAAGGCAGGACGAGCAGACCTGGTGTGAGTCCGTGCCCGAGATCTTAAACCCGCAGCCGCAGAGCCGAGCCTCCGAGCTTCCGAGCCTCCGACTCCTCTGGTGTGAGGGAGAGAAGGGTCCATCCTCGTTTGCCGGGGTGTCGGTGCGGAGGGACAAGCTAGTAACAGGTATGTTACCGAAAAAAATCCAACCTTATCGTTATTCCGAAAGGAAAAAACGACGGGGTAGATTTTTCTTTAAAAAATATTAACTGGTGTGTTAATATCTTTCTTATCTCCGTCTCCTCTGGTGTGAGGGAGAGAAGAGTCCGTCCTCGCTCGCCGTGGTGTCGGCGCGGAGGGACAAACTAGCAACAGGTATGTTACTGTTTGAAGAAAAAAATCAAACCTTACCGAGATTACAATATTAACTGGTGTGTTAATATTTGTTCAATTCTTCTGCAAAGCAAAAAAGTAACCGGCAAGCGCCCGTCGACCGAATGTTAGCTTGGGTTCAGTCTGTGGACCGTTAAGCTAGCCCGGCTACTGATATTCGAGATGTGCTCTGAAGCGAGAAGAGGTGTTTGAATGACGCTGCGACGTAGCGCAAGCTACTTAAAGGGTGGGTGGATTCCCTAGTAGACGTCAAGATCACCAGCCAATCAGGATTGGCGTAATGAGATTGATGCTTCTGTTTGCATACGCGTTGAGGCGCATCCCATAGTGAGACATCGAACGGAGTGTTATGAATGAGAACAGAGATACAGCTCCATGTCAATCCTCTTAAAGGGGCTGCACAATTAAAGTCGACGTTGGTATTTTATTATTTATCTATGTGTTTTTAAATATGTATGTTATAACCAAATAAGTAATTGGAATAAAAAATGTTTTAAACTTGTTTTTCCTTGTTAATGGTTAGAATAGTTGGTTTGCTGTGTGCATACATTCCTTATTGGACACACACGTGTTTTTCCTATTATTCAAATGTGATCAAGTGATTAGTCCAGGGGTAACACAGACAGGAAGCTGAAGCAGTATTACAAAGTTGGAAAGGGTCTGCACATGGCATTTTAAGTACTTGTGTTGGGGATATGGGTCATACTTGGCATCTTAATGCGTTATTGCTGCGACGCAAAGAAACCGAGGAAGTTATAATTATAACAGCCTACATGCATTGTTCTATGACTTCTGGGAAACTTTCCAGAGTGAGGGGTTTCACGCGGTCCTGGATGAGTGTCACTAATAACTTAGTTGTCCGATTCAACAGAGCACTCAGTTGTTAGACTGATCAAGCCCTCTGGTTCTTTATCAGAGCTGAGGAAAGACAGATGTTTGCTGATATGAGTCGTGTTACCGCTCTTCTACTGTTCTACTCCCTGCATTGTGTGGCTGAACCACAGCAAACCTATGTTTTCTTCTCCAGGGGAGCCTTTCCTCTTGCATGTTGTGGGTTGCGTCCACATTGACAAAGAGCTTCTTCTTCACTTAGATCTTTTCAGTAGTTTGGTTGGATGTAATAACATTATTATTTAACCACAAATAGTCAGCTTTCCTTTTCTAATGTGATATCAGAGTCAAATACATTCTCAATCTATGTTTCTTTTATGATACTTTGAACTTATTAGCTGGATCACAATTTATCTTAACTGCTGTACTGTTCTTTTAAGATGTTCAGCTCCGTGGAACCGGGCTCCCAAGGGGCTCGCTGTTCATCATCTGCACATTTGCAGACCCGATCCTGCCAGCTTCCTTTTAAAATGTCTGCTTCAGCCTCACCATTTTCCAGTACAGGCGTGTACTTACATTTTCTTTTCAGAGATTATCATGAATAATTCATTGCAATTGTAAAGCAGTGCTGAAAAAATAAATATGCATTTCTTTCTTTAAGTTAATGAAGAGTTAATACACCAAAAAAGGTATTTGTACGAACATTCTGTACAACAGGAGAACGCAATGTTTTTACTAACATTACCAAGAATAAATCAGTCTCCAAAAAAGACCTTACAACACAAAATACCTCACTTATATTTGAATGCTTCTAATTTGAAAACAGCTAACATGCTAACATTGCTAATGAACAGATGACAGGTTTGCCCTGGTGATAGACAAATAATCCTCTCTATACATTCTGTGTTTCTATGCCTCCCCCAAATGAGATGCATGCCATATAAAGATGCAGGTTAAGAGCCTGGAGAAAGTAGGAGAGGCAAGCTTTGACTTGCTCTTCAGACAATAAATCTGCCCACAAAATAAATTAATAGACTCCATCAAATTCCAAAGGAAACAAGGACTAACAAGAGGGAGGAACTAACAGATTGTATTTGAGATTATAACCAATGGAGAAACTTTTATGATGTTGCTATTTTTAAGAGCTGGTTCTAATTGGTGGGCGGATTTAGAAAAATCCCCTTCTGTGATACACTGACAGGCAGAATGTTAGTTCTTCTGTTCTTATTCACCAATGATTGTTATTGGTTTCCACCCTGAGTAAGTATTTGGAAGAAGCTCCAGTTTCGATCCAAAAACTGCACACTTTACTATGTTTGATTTTAAACTTCTACTATGCTAATGCCAACTCTGAGACGGTTTCCCTGTATGCGTGTCAGCATTTCTGTGATAGACAGTGGGTGTAGCATACACAACTTAGTGTGTGTTTATCTGATTTTGAGAAACGCACATACATCTCTTTGAGTAAAGGAATGTGAAAACCCCTACAGTATCTGGTTATAAAACCTTATATCAATACAATTTAGACGGACATTTAGTTTCTCCTAAATTAAGGTTGCGGTACAGAACAGCTTACATTAACAATTGAGACAAAACAATGGTGCAACAAAACTACCAGGTTAGGTTTAGGCAATGAAACTACCTGGTGAGATTTAGAAAAACAATGACAATGATTTTGCTTAAAATAATTATGTTTGTTACAATATTGGACATACATTTAAAACAAAGTTTACTTCTCTCTGATCTTTTCACCCATCCATTCACTCTTCACTTCCTGATATTTGTATGATACGTCAAAACAAACATAGTATAGGATAAACTGGGCAAATGCATAAAATACCCTGTACTACAGTGGATAAAACTTGGACTGAGCTTCACTGATTTTCTCAGTAGAAGAACAGAGAGAAATGAATGACTGCTGGTCTTGTGTTATTTCGCTCTTTAAGACCTGCAATCACTTGACTAACAGCCTTGCCCCTTGGCCTCAAGATCCAAAGCCTCAGGTAGTGACGCAGCCAAATGAAACATCCTGTAAAACCACCTGAGGAGGTCTGTCTGAGGTCACATTAGGAAACAGGCTCAAAGCAAGTGATTGGAGTTCAAACCAACTGTGAGAAGGCTTTGTTTCTACTGTACGTGTTTTCAGTATTTTTGGACCGCTGACTTAGTTCCACAAGTAATCCCAACTTTGAGGTGCTGATCCTGACTTTTAGCTCCTCCTAAATCCCATCCTGTACATTCATATTTCACACTGTAACAATTTTCAGATGTTCGTCTTGTTTAACTTGTGTTGTGGCATGGGAGGCTGAAAATCATCTTCGCTGCCAGAGTTGAAAGATAGTCCCAGCTGGAAACCTGAACACAATAAGTGACAGGCTTCCATGGGAACAGAACGTTTTAAATTCTCTCTCTCGCTCTTACAAATAGTGGCAGTGGAAAAAGTTCAGTTTGGATGGTCGTCCAGCTGTGAAGCGTCTGCCTCGCAGATTTAAACATCTTTGAACTTTAAACATTAACAGGGTTTCCTGACACCATTAATAGTCAGCCATACATGTCTTCTTTTTTTAACAGGATATTTTGTTGCAATAAATAAATCTAAGGAATAATGCATTCAAATATGTTACTTAATTTTGAAGAACAAACAAAGCCTTACTTATTTTTTACCTCGATTACTTTTACTCCTATTAAAATACACGTGGCTCTTCCTTCTAATTCCTTCTTATACTCATAGGTTTATAGCAACATGTTAGTAATTATACTGAGGTACTAACTGTACATCAAACACATGTAACTCTTAAAATGAGTATTGTATTTTCATAATTGAAGTTGCAGCATCCTCTAGTGGAGTGAATCCATATTGCATTGTGGCAACTGCTGTCATACAGGAGTCTGCAGATTAAAATAATAACAGATTATATGGAATTAGGTGTATGTGTTTGTATTCAAATGTTTTGATTAAAATGTGATAATCAGAAGTAACAGTGGTTAAATTACTTTTTAATTGTTTGTATATCTGCTCAAATCTGTCAAAGGTCAAAACATTGAGATTGCAACATACCTTTATTAAACAATTAAATCCATCAATCAATCAATCAATCAATCAATCAATCAATCAATCAATGTTTATTTATATAGCCCAATATCACAAATGTTACATTTGTCTCAGTGGACTTCACAGTTTGTACAGAATATCAGTATGACAATACGACACTCTCTGTCCTTAGACCCTCACATCGTTCAAGGAAAAACTTCCGGAGAAAACCCACAGTTTAAAGGGAAAAATGGGAGAAACCTCAGGGAGAGCAACAGAGGAGGGATCCCTCTCCCAGGACGGACAGACGTGCAATAGATGCCGTGTGTAAATTGAAAAGATAATACATTTGCAACATAGGTAGTCCAAATGTTTGGAAATGCATGTGTGTATAATAGGAAGATGAATCCACGAGGATATCCATCCAGGACTTATGATCTAGGACGCACAGCCCAACGACTCAGATCCAGGACTCCGATCCATGACACAGGACCGCAGGATCATCCATGACTCCGGATCCCGGCGTATATAGACACCAAAAAGAAAGAAATTTGGGGAAGCTGGGTTAATCGGAACATGAGAGTACACAGGTATAGACAGAGAGAAGGAAGAAGTAAGATGTCCCCCGACA
>NW_011346379.1:0-1406 GCF_000735185.1 Notothenia coriiceps | reverse complement strand
AGGCAATTTCTTCTAGACTCCTTCCTGCAGTTCCAAGATAAAAATCATACATACTACATAGTACACAATAGAGACATTAAAATATTAACACATGACTTATGTACATCAGTGGTGAACCGTCAGGGACATCAAGGTATTCAGAGAATACCCCGAAACACTAAAACAAACAAAACATCGTATATCGGCGGGGGATGTGTGTGTGTCTACAGAAGGTGCAGTTGTGATAGACACGGTTCGCCACTGATGTACATAAAACACAATAAATCCACTTCTATTATACGATCTAAGTTCAAACCATGAACTTTCCATCGACCTAACCAAGTCGATGATAAAACGGATTGGTGGTTTTGGAGTCACGTATAAATGATAAATCAGAAAACACCTTTAATAAATAACGTATTTTCTTGTCGAATATGGAGTACTTGTTGGAGGTTTCATGTATTATTTAAAGTGAATGTGTACATGAATTCTTGTAGTCCATGTGCTGTAGTATAGGTTCAAATCTCCAGTAAAACCTGCATCAGTAGACAGTTTCGTCAGTGTGATACCAACACTGGATCAAGTTAGGGATTTCATCACCAGCAGCTTCAGCACACTGCACCTCCCGCTAAGAAGCTTAATGTGATTTTGACTTATGGCGCCGTTCTTTCATTCTTCAAAAAATATCAAATCGAATCAACCATGTGTAAGCTAACCATCCCCCTCTTCCAAAAACTCCAAAACCAAAAAAAGCAGATGCACCCATAATCCTGCAGTGGAGTCACATCCCTCAGCTTCTTATGATGTAGCTGCTGCAAACAGCAAACACAACAATATTCCTCCGACATTAACAATGCATGACAGATTGGGTTATAAGAAGCGAGCAGCATGACAACGGGCTGACAGCGGCCGGACAGCCTCTTGATGGGGCATTGATGGGTGTGAGTGGAGGGATCGTGATGCCTCAGCGAAAGGCAGACTGCTGATGAGTGTTAGCCAAACAAATGCCAGTTTGTAGCCAGGCACAATACCCATGAGCCGGAAGAAAAAAAAGGAAAAACTGCTGTCCTACATATTATTCAATTTGTATTGAGAGATGTAAAGAACTGGATGTTATGCATGGTCAGCTTGGACATGAAATCTTATTGTAGCGGCCAAAATCATGTATATAGCTTTCCCCCTTCTACTCCAGTAGCACTCAGGTGAGGGCGTTGCACTCCTCCTTGTACATGTGATGTTTTGGTGTTGTTGTTTTATTGTTTTGTTTCTTTCCGTTAACTGTCAAGCGGAAACTAATTCATTTTATAGTGACTATGTGTGGCTGTGAATAAGAAAGTATGAAGGACAGACCATCTATTTCTATTTATTTTGTTTTCTTTAGAAAGAGGCAGGTCATATAAGATTGTTTTCTTCTCCACTCCTTTTCG
>NW_011346378.1:0-4628 GCF_000735185.1 Notothenia coriiceps | reverse complement strand
CCCCCCATTCATAAAGTCAATTACCCCTCGAAAGGTCCGGTTTATTTTATTTTAAGGATGCGCACCAAGCAACATCTCCAGGTGCTCCATTGAGAACCCGGACAAAAAAGTGATGTGCACCCCAGTTTATAGCCCTTATTAGAATCATTAGGTCCTTAAAGTTGTAAAAGGCACTAAAAGCTGAATCCAGATTTATTTCCTCTCCATTCATTCAAGTGAGCCGAGAGCGGGAGCTCGGGGGGCGGGGCTTAAGGGGAAACTTAACTGTGCATGCTCTATGCTCTCGACAGCAAGGCATGATGGGTAATCTGAAGTGTTGCTCTCGAAAATATCAGGTCATTTTGTCCTCATGCGCCAATGAGCAGCTCTCATAGGAATGAACAAGGCCCCGCCTTCGATGCTGTATCCAGTTCTTATTATACATCCATGGCTTCCATCCAGTGTTGCGAATCACCCACAATTGTTGCAGAGCACTGCACTCAAATTTCAAAATGTTTCAATTTTGACCTCATTTGACCTTTTGAAACACAACCAATCAGATGACAGCTTTATGTAGCGGTATGGCAGGGTACGTAACGGTAGAAACAAACTAACTAGCTGTTTTCACCGTAAGGCTGTGCACCCAACCTCACAGGGAGCAAAGAGCAAATCACTATCATGTGAATACAGTTTAAGTCAAAGTAATGAGATTCTAGTTGTAAACTTGGAGATTTCTTTCTTCCAGATCTAACATTTCTAAAGTTTCTTATCTTAGACGAAATACGTTTCCAAACAATTGGAAGCAAAAACTGTGAATCATGTGAATTCATTGCCTGCATGTATGAGCTGCAGGCCTCAGAATGATGGACTGTCCATTCATCAACCTCACTCTTTGCTTGGCTTTTAATAGCTGTCATGGTGATATACAGGCCTTCTGCAACCAAGGAGGGCATTTAGGTATACAAAGAGACGTTTAGCTTTTGTAACAAATTAGCTGTTCGAGTAAACAGTAATCTGGCTGAAATGTAGATCCGTCAAACAGTTTACAAATCCCCATTCTTTCACTGTGCCCACAGAGTCAGAGCACAGGAGCTCATGGAGAAAACCCTCATATGCCAAAAAACACTGTAAAAGGAGTGTTAGTTTGAGAGCACCATTACACACTTTGCGCATCATTCTCAAAATGTGTTAAACTGTTTTTTTATCAATTAAAAAGGGGTGCATCCCAGAAGTGCTGTTCCCCAGACCAACTAATCACTCACATATAATCTTTCTCTGCAGACTATGAGCTCATGAGGTTTTCTTTATCCTTAACATGCCCAGGCTCCATGTTACAGCGTGGGGCAGCAGAGCAGACAGCTGCATTAAACAATGCCACCCACTCTCTGTGGACCCTCTGCGGACCGCTCATTAGTGACCACTGATCGCTGGAGATTTGTAGGCATTATAATAACCTGAAAGGGCCTCTCCTCCTCCTCTCTCTTCTACTTTGCTCTCCCTTTCTCTCTGTGTCTGTCTCCCCCTCTCTCACCCTCCCTGCTGGGCTTTATCAGCAGTCCTGGTCAATGTCCTACTGTCATGTCTTGATGTGATTTATGTCACGGGCTGTGAAGTCGACTTATCTCCCTCCTCTCCCCCTCCCTCCTCCAGCGTCATATAGAGGGCTGGCTCCCTCTGTCTCAGCCAGCCTGTCTCCTCCAGCAGAAACAGGGAGGAGAGATTAGGGTTTGGGGAGGTGGAGTTGTGAGAGAAAAAATCCTTTCCAGGCATCCACCTGTCCTGTAAATTATGTAAATTATCAAAGTGTGTTCACAGGTCTTGTGGTTTTATGCATTGTATGTGAAATAAGTCTTATTAAACGTTTTGGGGACTCAAACGGAGCTGTGTTAAACTATACAAATGATCCCAGTGTTGTTTAGAAGCATGCGGTTCTAAAAATGTATAAAGAAACAGGGGTTGAATTAAACTGAAGAACTGAAGCTGCACATTGCTCATCGTATCTGCTTGAGGCTAGCAGCTCGAGGCTTTTTCTGCTGCTACTTGAATAATGCTTTCCAAATCTTTGGATTGTGTTTTGTGTGTAGCATGTTTTGAAAGGGAATTATATAATGGTTTTTAAGTTTTTAAACTGTCCATCGTATTAGAAGGTATATTTCTGTTTACCAGGGTAAATGTAAGTGTGGGGCCACATTTAAAAATGGTCTGCTACGATCTTACAGTGACCAAAATATACAGTATGTTGTTTTGTTTTTTGAAATGTTTTGATTGGCGGTGGTCCATGCTAACCTTGTTGAGGAATACATTATGATGATGTGGCTTCTTTGCAATTAAAGTCACTCTGTGTTTGGCCAGTTGAACACTTATACATTGGGTTGGGTTACCCTATGTAACTCTGGCACAGCCAAAGAGAGTGAACAGGTAACAGTGATATCAATAAGATACATTTGTGTTGATGACCCTCATGGTAGTGAATCCACCAATACAGATAAAAACGACTATATTACTAATGTAACTGCACATTACACGTACTAACCATAAAAAGTATCACACATATGGATTGATTCCTCAAAAATCATTAGGACAGTTTTTTTTAATGATGGCAAATCATTTCTAAACATTCATTTTTTTACATATACTTGCAAAGGGTGATATAAACTCATGATGCCTGAAAATAATTTCCCGTGTGTGTGTGTGTTTTCCCATCCGCATTCTTCTCCTTCCTCTGCCTTTGATGTGCTTTTAAAGTGGCCCGTGCTATCTCTGCTTTCCCTCTCACTTGACAATTGTTTATTAGTTTTGAAATGGTCTTAGAGGACCTTATGTGTGTCTCAATGGCATACTTAAAGAGAGAATAACTGGCTTTGAAACAAAGAGAGAGTCAAATGATAGGAAGTGGAGAGTCAAAAAATTAGGAAGCCCTGCAGAAAAATATTTATGACTTTTATCTAGGTTATTATAGGGCAGTCTGCTGGTTGGAATGACTAAAAAGGAGGCATGGAGAGCAAGAGATGAGAGAATGAATACAAAGCAATGTTAGAGTGTGAACGAGTGAAGGAGCAATGAACAGCAGAGGAGGAAAATAAAGACATACAAGGAGAGAATGGGTGAGAGAGACGCAGACCACCCAGGTGTCCTGCTCTCTTCTGGTTGGTCCATTGCCAGCTCCAGGATTGATCCTGTGACTCAGCATCCACAGCACCATGACTCTAACCTGGATCTGAGGATGGACATGAACATTGTGTCCTTAATAGCAGAATTTGGACTACCTATGTTGTGAAGGTATTATCTTTTTAATTTACACACAACATCTATTGCACGTCTGTCTGTCCTGGGAGAGGCATCCTCCTCTGTTGCTTTCCCCGAGGTTTCTTCAATTTCCCCCATTACCTGTGGGGTTTCTTTGGGGGTGTTTCCTTGTCCAATGTCCAAGGATATGGTGTCGTATTCATGTTCTGTACAAACTGTAAAGCCCCCTAAGACAAATGTAACATTTTGGATATTGGGTTATATAAATAAACTTTGATTGATGTATTAATGTTCTTGATCTCAAATATGCCAAGAAGTGTAAAGCAACTAACCCTAACCTATGAAAATATGTTTATGGGCTCAATCTTAAATTACTTTAGTCCACACAAGAGAATTAAGGACTCTCTTTACTGATTTACAGTTTTCCCCTTCTTGTGTAAACATGGAGCAGGAATAAGGACATATGTCCACTTGGATTTACTGTATGTGCTTGAATCCTCGGTTGAGACTTAGACATTGCATTTGTACAGGGAAACGGCGGAGGCAGTGGACTAGTGCGTTGGTGTTCGGATCAGGGGCCTCATTTATAAAGGGATATACGCTCAAAAAATGGCGTGCGCCAGTTTCTACGCAATGTTTGCGATTTATAAAATACTAATTTGACGGGAAAATGTGCGGTCCTCCACGCAAACTCTAACCCATGCGTACGCACTAAGCACAAAAACGGGAGAGACGAGAAACTGCGACACCGTTGGCAGAAGGAAGAATGGAGAGAAATATGTGGAAATAATACCATAAATAAAATGCTACCTCTCATTTATCATATATGAAGAATTCATTTTCAAACATTGATTAAAGCCAATCTTAAAATGATTTAACAAACGACTCCTCAGTGCACACAAAAACATAATTTGGAGAAATAAATGAATACGGATATTTTATTTAAAACCACCTCGAATATGTTGTGTTAATGTTATGAAATGTTTTCTCATAAATGATGCGGTAAGCAGGAGGAGAGAATGACGTCTAAACTGACACCGTTTTGCATTTCTATAGGTTGTATAGATACGAGCATGGTTTATACTATCACCTTTAATCGTGTTTTATGCCGCTTGCCAAGACTTGATAAGTCGCTCGTAAAACACAGGAGGTATGGAAGCTAAGAACACCATATGTGGTCAATTGTACAGCTAATATAACACAACACATTAGTTGTGTTTCCTTTAACTGGTGGATATAGACAGTTTTACAGTTTCTCATCAAAGGGGTGTCTCCTGTCCCGGGTACAAACACACTGCCTGAGGAAGGCTATGTGTATTTATTTTGTCATTAACCTTTTTCGGACCACTTATTTATTTATTTTTGGTGATGATCCGACCTTCATGCTCCTACTCTGGTTCAAA
>NW_011346377.1:0-5792 GCF_000735185.1 Notothenia coriiceps | reverse complement strand
AAATGGTGAATGGGTTTGTTGGTTTGTGATCAGATGCTGCTGTTGATGGAGAAGATCTTTGATAGAGCTCACACTTTGTTTCTTGGCTGCAAATTTGAATGCAATTTTGACGGCCAGTTGATGTGCGAAGAAAGCTCTTTGTGAGAGAGTCCGGCCAATTGAGGAAGGACATTCCAACCAACAGCCACAGCTAACATGTTTCATTTCACTGATCACAAGATCGATCATATTAAACCTTCATCAACACATTCGACCTTACTATAACAGAGATAACAGAGCTTTCAGTCTTAAATGACATTCATTTAAACACAGACAGAGGCAGAATATCAGTTTTAGTATTATTAGATCTCAGCGCTGCATTTGACACTGTTGACCACAACATATTGCTAGACCGTCTAGAAAACTGGGTGGGAGTTTCAGGAACAGCTCTAAACTGGTTTAGTACCTACTTAAAGGACATAAAAAACTTTGTCTCAATAGGCAACTACACATCAACTTTGACAAATATGTCATGCGGGGTTCCTCAAGGCTCCATCTTAGGACCTTTGCTTTTTAATATTTATATGCTACCTCTGGCTGAAATTATTAAAAAGAGCAATCTAAGCTATCACATCTATGCAGACGACACCCAGATTTATTTTAAAATCACACCAGGAGACTATTCCCTGATTAGAACACTGAGCAAGTGCATTGAGCACATCACTGACTGGATGACTCAGAACTTTCTCCAACTGAACAAACAAAAAACAGAGATCATTGTTTTTGGAGCAAAGAAGGACCGATTAAAAGTAATCGCAGAGCTTCAGTCGGCAGACTACAAAACCACTAATAAAGCCAGAAATCTAGGTGTAGTAATGGACTCAGACCTGAATTTCAACAGCCATATTACAACAGTCATTAGGTCTGCTTATTATCACCTGAAGAATATATCGAGGATTAAAAAACTAATGTCACAACAGGACTTAGAAAAGCTTGTCCACCCTTTTATTTATCAGTAGACTCGACTTCTGCAATAGTGTATTCACAGGGCTGACTAAAAAATCCATCAGAAAGTTGCAGCTGATTCAGAACGCTGCTGCACGTGTCCTCACTAACACTAAAAGAGTGGATCAAATCAGTCTGGTTCTGAAATCTCCACATTGGCTTCCAGTCTGCCAAATAATTGATTTTAAAGTACTATTGCTAGTTTTTAAATCATTACATGGTTTAGGACCAAAGTATATTGTTGAACTCCTACATAATTACGAGCCATCAAGGTGCCTCTGGTCTTCTGGGACGGGTCTGCTATCGGTTCCGAGAGTAACAACAAAACATGGAGAGGCAGCGTTTAGATGTTATGCCCCAACACTCTGGAACAAACTACCCAAATCATGCACGTCCGCAGAAACGCTTACTATTTTTAAATCGAGACTAAAAACATATCTCTTTGCCGCTGCTTTTAATTGAGATGATCATACTGAGATTACTGTATTTATTCCAAAAAAGTCTTTTAATTTGTTTTGTGAAGCACTTTGAATTGTCGCGTATAGAAAAGTGCCATATAAATAAACTTGCCTTGCCTTGCCTTGCCTTAAAATTGCTTATCTATTTTTTCTGTAAAGGATCCTCAAAGTTATCCCTGACCTGGTTTTCAAGATGTTCCAGCAGAACAGTATAATGGATCATCTTCATTAAATGCATTTCAGTCCAATCATATTCTGTTCTTCTGTCTACTGTCTGTCAGCCCAGGAACTGCCATTATATAATAGCCCCTAGATGCAAAACAAACAGTGCACATTCTTCAGAAACCTATTCAAGAGCCCCTCATCTGGTTCAAAGTATTGGCTGTTTTCTTTGGTTTTATATGAGGGTTTTACATTCTGGTCGATAGTTATCGCTCTTCAAAGTTCTGCACTGTGGGCCTCCCTGAGCGCCGCTGACAGGAGCAGCCCAAGCTCTCTTCTTCATGTCAGACACAAACCACAAGCATCACACAAACACAAGGAGCAGATACCACAGGAAGTAACTTCTCTGCACCTGAGCAGTCCTCCGACACAAACATCAGCATGAAAAAAGCAAAGGTATTCAAAAATAAACGGAGATCAAAGCATTTGCCAAGGAAAATAATCATTCAACACAAGAAGCATTCTACGGTGCCTTCAATACAGAACCATGGAACCTTATAGTGTTTGGAAATTGATCCAGATTCTGACAACATAAACTGTGTCTCAGCAAGAAAAAGCTCCACGTTTCAAAGTTTCTTCTGAAGTCTGTGTGTGTGATTTGTAACACTCAGCTTCTCTGACACTTAGCAACTTCTCTGGAGCGACTACTTTAGCATCACTTCATTCCTCCAACCACAGCTCTGCTGGCTGAAGTCAGGGCATTCCTTCCCCACAGCTCTCACTGTGCCCACAGCCCTGAACGCCTCAGTGCCAGTTGCTGTACTGTGCCAACGGAAAACTAAGCGTATCTGGGAAAAGTCCTCCAAGAGGTCTAGAAGTGTCTCTTTTGGTGTTATTTCCTAGGAGCAAAGGAATTATACTACGTAATATACAGAATATTTAAGTGCGCTGGGCATCTAACCCAGTGATACACATCCATGAGTACTTGTATGGTATACAGTTGCTAAAGATTGTGAAGTAGATCAGATAGGAAAATGGGAAATACGGTGGGACAGAAATAATAAAAGCATGTGTCCAAATGTCCATACTTTCGATAAAAATAAACAGCCGAATAAGATATTATCCTTATGCCATATGAATGATCAAAATAGCCAATAAACTACCAGCTGGATTAGACCGACTGTGCAGAAGTTGCCTTCCACATCCACAGTCCATTGAAAAACCTAATCAACTTAAAAAGTGGGTAAAACTAGTTTGAAAGTGAGCAATCTTGGAACCCATCGGCTATTTGTCTGATGACGTTTTAGCCTCTCGGGACAATGGCTAATATGTTGTTGACATTTGAGCCTTTTCGGTTTGCTGCTCATACTTAACAGTCTGATTATTAACTGAAAACGTGAGAATGGAGTTGGAGTTAAGAGTAAAATAATGGTTTCAAATGTTACTAGTTTACCACCCAATTATCAGCTATAGAAGAGCTAAATTGTCATTGGTTTCCAAGATCTATTTTTGCCAATGCCTCTGCCTATTTTCCTTTCTACACTCCACAAATCTTGTCCTGTTGCCTAGAGATTTTGCATTTATATATGTTTAAACAGACTAGCAATCGACCAGACGTGTCAACCTAAATGGCTAAATGGAATGTGGTAATATTGGTAAAGCGGCTTCTGACACTAAAAGAGGTGGTAGGACAAATGAGGTACTACAAAACGACTTAGAAAAATACAAGAGACCTGGCAATAACAGTGACAGTCTCCATCACATCCGTTTTCAATAACTTCAGGTTTTACAATCAGTCTAAATGAACACATTTAAGAAGGGGTATTTGAGCTCATCTGATAAGGCTGCAGGGATATGTCACAGAAGAACTGTTGCGAAACCCTGACCACAACCTTAGAGCACATAAAGGCATGTGGAAAGAGGTCCTCTTTCTATGCTCTCTTTATCTTTAAGAGGATAATATAGTGCCATGGTTTTAGTGAGCAGCTATATAGACAAGATGACACCATGGGTAAATACAGAGCATCACAAAAAGTTGTGTCATATTTTGTTGATTCTACCATGTCTGATTAAATAAAGTCCAGAAAATATTACTTATTAATGTTAAAACCACACTGTCAGTTTATTGAATACAGCCAAGCTGAAGCCATATTATAATTATGAAGAGGGAAATAAGTCCTTGGTCCATGACCAACTTCAAATATTGTCACCAAACAGACTCACCCTACCGAGGCTGATTACAGCCAGAATTTGGTAAAGTGACATGATGAGTCTAAATCAAATGGCACATTTTCCATGGTGGATTTTTCTGTAATAATAGGAAGAAGTTAAGCTGCTGGAGAGTTTGGAAAATGTTTAACTATATCTACAAGTTCTAAATGTTCTCCGATGGGACCCGGTGCAGCGTGGTTTCCTTTGAACAGAAGCTAAAAGCTAATTTCCACACATAGAGGATAAATCACCCCTGACTGGTCCGCTGTGTGAAGTGAGGTTTTGGGTCAGACAGAGAAATCAGTGCAGGTCACTGAGCACATTCAACAGGGCAGAGATTACAGCCTCTGACTGCAAAGCACTATTATATTTACAATGTACACACGTGCACTAACCAACACAAACACTCCAGAAGAGGGAAAGAGAACAGAAATATTTCCATGACATCAGTACAGGTAGGGTCAATCTGTGTGTGTTTTTATCTTGGAGGGCAAGCATGACTGAACTTGGCCTTTTTTTCAGGGTTGCACTTGGCAGTCATTATAGTGCATGGTTCACCTCATTCTCTCACAGAGGTCTGTGAATGCCAAATGTCAAAGCAGGTATTAGAGACACAATATACCTGGATTGATGATTGTGAAGCTGTTTCTGTCTGTAACAACCACTGGCTATATTCTGCTCTGCCATGTGAGCTGGCTGAAACACTCATTCCTTTTAGACAGTGGTGTACTTAAAATGTTGAAGTACTTGAGTATTTCCATTTTATGCTACATTTGTACTTCGACTGCACTACAATTCAGAGGTAAATACTGTACTTTTAATCTACTACCTTGAAGTAAAACCTTTAGTTACTTTGCAGATGTAGATTAGTGGTAAACAATAAAAACAATACTTTAGATACACCTGGATTATATTCACAATTAGTTGAAATTAGTTCCACCTTTACCAGCTTGATAAACACACCAATACTGTACATCAGTAATTATAACCGAAACATAATTAAAATGATTCTGAAATGGGCCAATCTGCATAAGGAATACAGTTCCTTTTGGAATTATTGAAATATTTAGATGCCAGTACTTTTGTTATTTTACTTGAGTAACACTTTCAATACAGGACTTTTACTTGTATCAGAGTATACACTTTGGTATTTCTACTTTTTCTTAAGTAAAAGTACTTCGTCCACCAAAGGACTCAGTACACTACTTATGAGTTTAAGTGGAAGCAAAGGTTGACAGTTATTATCTGAATAACTGACATAAAGATAGTCAGTTGGGGAGTAAGAAATCAATTTTACATGCAGATAAACACTTGGAAATACACGC
This sequence comes from Notothenia coriiceps, assembly GCF_000735185.1. Classification (NCBI taxonomy): domain Eukaryota; kingdom Metazoa; phylum Chordata; class Actinopteri; order Perciformes; family Nototheniidae; genus Notothenia; species Notothenia coriiceps. The sequence goes on along the minus strand of NW_011346377.1, from coordinate 652 downwards.
ACCTGGTCTGCACTAAACCCCTGTCAGCTCGTGTTTGACTCGCACTCGTGTGTGCACTTTTGTCAGTTACCTTTGTCAGGCTCTCTTTCTTCTTCTCCTCCTCATGTTGGTGAACGGGCATGAGCAGAAAGTCCTCTTCACAGCAGATGAAGCTCACGGTGCATCCCATCCGAGCGAACCCACACACACGTCCATTCAAACTCAACTCCACTCGGTTCCCCTTTCCCTCTCCTCACGTCTCCGCTGCGGGACTTCACTGTGACTTTATCCCGCTAGAACAGCCTGCAAATCTGCGCAGGCGGCCAGTCATCACTGCGGTTTTAAATTAGTGTTATAAAATGTGTTTTTTAGAGTTTTGCTGAGCTCCTGCCGCCCCGCGAACTTTCTACTGCACGCTCTCAGCCTCCACGCGCTGCCTGCTGCCACACTGAGGTGAAGAAACTTCCCTCTGCACACACGACAAACATACACACACCCTGAGGAAACACACACACACACACACGCACACACACACACACACACACACACACACACACACACACACACACACACACACACACACACTGAGGTGACTCACGGAGGTATAAGTGCGGTTGCAGAGCCCACAGGAGTAGATCCTGGCGTGCTTCACGGTGTGTGTGGACATGTGCAC
>NW_011346376.1:0-3084 GCF_000735185.1 Notothenia coriiceps | reverse complement strand
ACTCAGTTTTATATATCAGTTTTATATTTTGATATAAGTTGTAGGAGAATTCTAATTAATATGTTATACAAATTCTTCATTGCATGACGTAAAATTATGACGAGACTTTTCTCTGTGCGGCAAAACAAGCTCGCCAAAATGGCTTCACTGGTCTGGCAGTGTTTTAAGGTGTCCCAAAAAGACAGTAAAATAGAGGTATGCAACGTGTGAGAAGCAGAAATCCTGCAGCTCCACCCGCTGTGACGGACCGGTGAGCAAAACACACGCTAATACCTCATTCACACCAACGGTGTTTCAGCTGAACAGCAACACAAAGCTGGCGTTTTATCCAGTTTGTACACAACGATGGAGAAACTTAACAAGCAGCAGTGGTCCACTGAAGAGACCAGCTACCTACTGGGAATCTGGTCTTCCGAAGAGGTACAGAGGAAGCTGGAGCACAATCGGCCATTGTTGTTGTTGTCGGTGTCAGCTGTGAGGGGTTTCCGCGCGGTCTGGCTTTATGAAGCAGGCACGAAAACGGTTACGTCATGACGCAAACGATGACGCAATGACTCATTACCAGCCAGTCGGACTCTGGGCGGTGTGAAAAAGAGCCGGAGCTAAACCGAAGAAGTGGTTCTGAACCTGAAAAGCTCTAGCACGGAGCTTGAACCGGAGTTGCGTTGGTGTGAATGAGGTATGAGAGTTAGACCTAACACACTTAGCAATTTTATCTACCTCTGGAACAAGCTAAACTAGTTATAAATATGTTCATTATTACTGGATCAGTGAGCTGCATGAGATACGGACAGGCTGTCGAGAGGGAGAGAGAGAGAGAGGGGGGGAGAGAGGAACAGAGAGTGCTTCCGCTCATTTCTCCCATGTTATTTTCCAAAGTTAATGTAAACTTGAATAATGTCCTTCATTTGAATGTAATAATTATGTTGGTTGTTGTTTGTGGAAGCTCCAGTGAATGAGCCCCATTACCTGAGTTTTAAACATCACTTTAAATGGAAGATCCCCATAGGCCCCGCCCACTCGATCGGATCGGCTATCGGTCGCGGCCGATACTGATTCCGGCGATCGGCCTCAAAATTGCCGATCGGAGCATCCCTAATATTAATACATTTGAACACTTGATCGTGTTGCTTTTACGAGATGAATTAGATAACAATTCATATATTTAATAAAACATTTGGGCTTGTGATGGGCCTATTTTAATGCTGTTACCAGTACACCATAACTGATGTTTAAAATACATTTAAAACCACCAGGCACATCTCAATAACTTAGAAGTAGTTGTGGTCTAGTCCTTGCATTTAAAGAAGTTGAAAAAAGATGAATGAAAAACTGTTTTAATATAGTAATTGGACTTTAATTCACTTTTTAAATCCTAATAAACGTCTGATTTAAGTCCTCTGCTGCAGCCGACAGACGCCTCATTGATGTCCGGTTTTAGCTCCAGGTGAAACACGACCGATAGACACTTTATTTTGTTGTTGTTCACATTTAAAGGTTTCCTCTCAATGCACTTTGTCCATATCAGTTCTTTGCATCCCATTGTACGCTGTGAGTGAATTACATCACAGAGCTTTAGCCCCAGGCGTGGGCTAGGCTTACATTAGCCATGAATCTGAGCTGTGTGTGGAACAGGTATTACACTAAGAGTCAGAGAGTTGCGGAGACGTGTTTTCTGAGGCCCGCTGAGTGATTGCTGGGATATGTATTGCCCTACAGTGAGAGGCTCCACTCTGTAAAGGCGCTCGACGGTAATCGCTGAGTTAATCCCGCCCGGTTGAAGCCGTATTGACGTTGTGAAGACATGGTGTGAAGTATATGTGAATGTTTACACAAGGAACATAAGCGAGAAGTGTATTTACACAAACACACATAAATCACTGGTGGACATAGTGACTCTGCAGTGAGTGGTTTATCTGCATCATCTCTTTCCTGTATGTGTATGGGTTCGCATTAATGTTGTGTCTTAAAGGGACATATAATAACAGGAGATGACCATCCAGCTATCAGATAGGATTGCTAACTGCTAAGTAATAGACTGACCTGCTGGTATATGTCAGAAATGAATGAAAAATGTCCATCCCAGTTTCACACATTTCAGTGAGTGTCTTTTAATGTCTTGTTTTGTTTGTTGCAAATCGAAAATATTCACTTTAATATGATATAAAACAGTAAAAAGCAGGAAATCTCCACATTTAAGAGGCTACATTTTTGCATGAAATTCTCTTAATAGTTGATTATCAAAACAGTTTGCGTTTATTTTACCGTTCATGGACGACTCGCTGCAGCTCTACTTTCAGACTCTGTAACTGGATGTTGTTGTACTCTATATTAGCTTGATCTTTTAGCACCTGGCTTTATGGCTTCCACAGAGTGCAAGGAGGAATAAATATGAACAGATTATAGAAATGTAGTTCTGTTTGGTAACCCTGCTTGTTTTTCTGTGTTTGTTTACAGGCAACAAACAAGAGGAGGAGGAGGCCATGATGCAGGAGTGGTTCATGTTGGTCAACAAGAAGAACGCCCTGATCCGACGCCAGAACCAGCTCTCTCTGCTGTACGTATCTCTGACACCAACACACATACACCCACAATGCTTTGTTTTCAACTAGACCAGGGGCGTCCAAACTTTTTTCACCGAGGGCCACATACAGGAAAAAAATATATATATATACTCACTAGAGGTACACTGCCTCATAAGTTCAGTTATAAGTTAGCTAAATCAATCAGATGTAGGTAGAGGATGCTTGTGAGTGTTGGCAGCTCGGCCCTTAACCCTTAGAGGCCCTTAGAGTGACTGGACCCTACACTCTTCCATAAGTGGGTCAAAAAGGACCCGTATTAGAAAAATGTGTTTTTATGCAATTTTTGTCATTTTGGTTAAGAAAAATCACTTGTATAATATTTAGTATTATATTTCGGTTCACACTAGAAATATTTTATATTTAATTTTTCACTATTTATAATTTTCGAAAAAAAAATGTTTTGAACATATTGATGCAAAGATCTCGCTATTCTGAGACCCTCGCAGTATTCCAGTCCCTTTTCCAAACTCATCTCCCCTCCTCTACTAATAGCCCCCCC
>NW_011346375.1:264-3449 GCF_000735185.1 Notothenia coriiceps | reverse complement strand
CTAGAGCACCATTGAGTTCTTTCTAACCAAATCTCTCTCAGAGGGGCGTGGGGAGGGGCTCCTTATTTTCATCTAAAGTAACAGACAGAGAATCAGCACTTTGGAAACAGGGCTGAAACAGAGGGGATTATGGGTAATGCTGCAATGATCTGCTTGGTATTTGGAGCCAAACACTTCAGAGACATGCTTTGTATATATCTGAGACCTGTAATATACTGATGAAAAACAGTATGATCGGGGACCTTTAATGATTATAAGACAAAAGTGATTTCTAATCCAATGCATTTTGGTCAATTTTAAGCGAATACATTCCTCTGCTACCTTTGTGTTCTGTGTGTCACTGGAAGGAAAACGCCAAGCCCTGGCTCCGTAAATATGAAAGGGCTGAAGGGAATTTCATTTCCGTTCACTTTCAAAGCTTCTTTTGAGGTTTTGGAATGAAGCTCTGAATATCTGTTAATAGGCCTACAGGTGCGTGCCTCTCTTTGTGTTTGGCTACCTGCTGCGGGAGAGCAAATAGTTTTCTGACCTCAGTGAAATTGTTTTCTTTTTAAGGCCACACGCCAACAAATGTGGTTTGAAGCAGAATATTTCCTTAGTTGTTGTGAATTTGTATGATGAGGATTTCTTGAAAACCCATTTTTGACTGACTGGGCAAAATAATTGTGTGTGTGTGTGTGTATTACTGTTTGTGGGTCGTTATATTTGTGTGTGTGTGTGTGTACATTTCAGTTTGTGTGTTATATTTGCGAGTGCATTAATGTGTATGTGTTTATGAGTGTGTGGTTAATATGTGTGTGTGTGTGGCTTATAACATCATGAGGTTTCTAATCTGTGGGATTTAGCTCCATGGATGTTTTGAACCTTAGGAATTCCCTTTTATTTTTGCAGTAAACCAAATTCCTATACCTCTATCAGCATAAGCCTCTTAATCCGTGACCATGGGGAGTAATTAGCTTCCTGTGATGTTATATCAATTCAAAATGAAGTAGTTCAAGAATGGCAAATCCTTGATGTTACAGTTTGATATGACTATTTTGTGATTCTGGTTATGCGTTGAATAATCAACAGAACCATGTTCAAGGTAAAACACATAATTAAAAAGAGGGAACTTGTGTTTGAAAGTTTCACAAGGGTCACACTCAGCAACAGGTGGCCTTGTGTCTTTTTATATTCACTATACTGAAAAGAGTGTTACCAGTGAGTGTTGTATGACTGCCACTCACAGGTGCATCGTGTCTTTGTGAAAAGCTTCAAAAGTAAGCTTTTCAAATAAAAAAATAAGTCCAGCAGCTGGATAAAGCCTGGCCAGGTGCTGCAGGAGGTTTATTCTGCAGGTGTCTCACCTTCATCTGTCATGTGTTGTATCCGTCCTGCACTTCGTCTCTGGTGGCAGTAATAAAACAGTTATACATTCCCCAAATACACAAACTAAAATGATTGATCCTGGAGCTTTTTGTGTGCTTCAAAATATGAAAGATACATTTGAACTGCCATTCCTGCCATTTAATATAACTTTTTCACATAATATATTTGGACATGTCACAGCAGGAAAAGCACAGATTTAATAAATGATACAATTAATGATGGCTGAAGTCCATTTAGCAGTTTCAGGGTCCTGGTATTATTCATGTAGTCTGTCATGTTGTATTGGTAACCAGGGAGAGAACATAGCCACAGTTATGTTATCAATAACGCCTGAGCTTTTCCCTGCTATGACAAGTCAATAGCGCCTGCTGGGGAAAAAAGGGTTATACTTAAAACAAATGGTCATCATTAAGCTGTAATAAATGTTATTTCCTCATGAAATTAATTTCTCCCTTCTCTCCTCTGTCGGTACTGCAGCTCCTCCATTGGTCAGAGGTATCCCCGGAGGCGGAGCTTGTGGTGTTTTCTACTCTGCTTGCTATTCAGCGTCGCCACTGCCGGGCTGATGGTGAGTCGCCCCCCCCCCCTGTAGGGCAGCTACTAAAAATGTTTTTCATGATCGATTAATCAGCCTGTCATACTCCGGTTTAATCTATTCATTGTTTTCTCTCTAAAGTGTCAGAAAATAGTATAAAATGTCAAAAGGTGAAATCTTTTAATGTCGAGTTTTCTCAGTCCGAAAATCAACACATTCAGTTTAACATGATTTTAAAAGCAGGTATTCTCTATATTCAAGAGAATTTAAACAGCATTATGCCAATTTGATTAATAATAATAATAATAATAATAATAATAATAATAATAATGAACATACAGTTAATATTAAGTTTGTTAAATGGCAGCATAATAAAAAATAAATCCCCGAGTTCAAGATGATGTCTTTATTTTTAGTGGTCAATAATCCAAAACTTGCTATTTAACTTGCACTTATATATAATGGATAAAAGCATAATTGTAATTGTATGTAGCATTTTATGTTACCACCTTTTAGCAGGCTTAAGATGCTTCAAATTACAGAGCCCTGAGCTCATATTCCCCCAAATCTGTCGCTCCTTTTTCATTTCATAATGTGGAAACCTTACAATTGCAGATAAAACCGAGGCAGCAGGAAGAAGGAAAACGATAACAATCTCTCTGTAGTCGTTTGTTAAACACGAGGCTGTGCCCCTCACAGCCGCTCTGCAATGGTTTTGTGACAGGTCTCCATTTGTCAGATCCAGCCGAGGCGCAGCCGAGTCCGACTGTAATCCGTGTGCAGGAACAACACCGGCTGCAAAACGCCCACTGAAAGGCAGAGGAGGTTATGTTATTCCTGCCTAGTTTCAATCAATCAATGTTTATTTATATAGCCCAATATCACACATGTTACATTTGTCTCAGTGGACTTCACAGTTTGTACAGAATATCAGTATGACAATAGGACACCCTCTGTCCTTAGACCCTCACATCGTACAAGGAAACACTTCCAGAGAAACCCCACAGTTTAAAGGGGAACATGGGAGAAACCTCAGGGAGAGCAACAGAGGAGGGATCCCTCTCCCAGGACGGACAGACGTGCAATAGATGCCGTGTGTAAATTGAAAAGATAATACATTTGCAACATAGGTAGTCCAAATGTTTGGAAATGCATGTGTGTATAATAATAAGATAAATCCACGAGGATGTCCATCCAGGACTTATGATCCAGGACCACAGCCACGACTCAAGATCCAGGACTCGCGATCCATGACACAGGACCGCAGGATCATCCATGACTC
>NW_011346375.1:0-232 GCF_000735185.1 Notothenia coriiceps | reverse complement strand
GGATCCCGGCGTATATAGACACCAAAAAGAAAGACATTTGGGGAAGCTGGGTTAATCGGAACATGAGAGTACACAGGTATAGACAGAGAGAAGGAAGAAGTAAGATGTCCCCCGACAAACTAAGCCTTTATCAGCAAAACTAGGGGCTGAATCTCCCTTGAGATCATCGATCTCATTTACAAGGGAGACCTGCATCATTTAGTTCCACATGAAAAACATAAAAACATAAAAA
>NW_011346374.1:0-2144 GCF_000735185.1 Notothenia coriiceps | reverse complement strand
ACATGTTGATGTAGAAGAGACATGAAGAAGAGGGGACACATGTTGATGTAGAAGAGACATGAAGAAGAGGGGACACATGTTGATGTAGAAGAGACATGGAGAAGAGGGGACACATGTTGATGTAGAAGAGACATGGAGAAGAGGGGACACATGTTGATGTAGAAGAGACATGAAGAAGAGGGGACACATGTTGATGTAGAAGAGACATGGAGAAGAGGGGACCTTTAAATCAACACAGTTCCTTATGAGGTGTCACTTCCTGCTCTCCACTCACATTGTCCTCCTTGGTGCCGCCCCAGAAGTTGATGCCTCCTGCGTAGCTGGGGATGTTGAGAACAGCCAAGCCCTGAAGACTGGGCAGAGACATGGGGACGCCGTCACACTGAAGAGACAGAGAGGGGGTCAAACAGGAAAAGGAAAAACACAAGAAAAACACCCCAAATATTCCTCTTTCTCCGCGTGTCGGACCTCCAGCTGGACCCTCTGCTCCAGGTTCTTGTACGTCTTCTGGACCAGCTCTTTGGTCCCCAGGACTCCGTACCACATCATGTTTTTAGTGCGACTGCTGCAGGGCGAGACAGAAGGATTACAACTACAATACACACTTTCATTTTGGCGTAGACACCAACATTTGTATTTTTGAATATATACAAAAATACAAATGCTGGTGTCAAATGCTATGAAAAGCTATTAAGACAAAATATGTAATGTTTGTAGTTTTGGTTTGAACATTTTATACCTGGATATAATCTATATCCATTATATAAATGTAATTCTTGATCTACAAGGAATCTCCTTGTAGATCAATAATTACATTTTTAACTATCTGTGACTGTGTCATTGATTTGAATATCATATGGAAAATAGCCTTGTTTTGCTGAATGACATTTTCAAGGGGTGTATACTGTACAATGAAATGCATAATAATAATAACTTGGATTTATATAGCGCCTTTCAAAATACCCAAGGTCCCTTTACAAGGAAGTACAGGAGTATAAACAAACATAACAAACATAACAAACATAACAAACCAAAAGGCAGTTAGACAAAACAACAAATAGATTTGGGGCCAAAGTCCTTGGCAGACCGATGGGACTTGAGGGCCCTTTTGAAGGCGTCAAGTGTGGGGATGTTGTGGATCTCCGCAGGGAACAAATGCCTTATAGTGTTATCAGTTTTTCAGCGGGCACATGCTAAAATGAAAAATATTTGAATTCACTGTTGAAACTGACTTTCGTTTGAATTCTTTTGCTGTTTTGAAAATATGAAATGTCCCTGACCCAGATGCAGACGGCTTGACCCTGTGTCATGTGTAACCCGTTTTATTGAGAATGCGAATGAAAAAAACAGTTTTTGACGTCTCCGTGCGTCCTCACCTGCATTTCTTAGGGTGCTCGTCCCTCTTGTTGTTGAACTCGAGGGAAATCTTGGCGTCCAGGCCGATGCCGAAGTAGTTGTTCATCACACACTTCTCTGAGCATTGTCTGCAGCAACGGAACAAAGTGTTTTAATAAAGAGTGAACATAATTGAATTGAGTTTGTGAAGGAAACAGAGAGACTCACACAGTGTCCTCGCTGAAGGTGACCGTGTGGAGGCTCTCTGGTTTCTCCAGGACGATGGGGGAGGTGAGACTTAAACTCCCTGGACCTGGAGGGAGGAACAATCGGTCATTTTCATAATAAAAGTCAGAAGATAGTGAGGAGTTTCCATGTCAAATTGGAATTCTGAGTGTTTCTTTCAGGCAATACAAGTTTATTTATCTAGCACAGGGGTGTCAAACTCAAGGCCCGGGGGCCAAATCCGGCCCGCGACTTCATTTTATGTGGCCCCGCAAGAGCTTGCAAAGAATATAATACGTTTATTATACATGCCACTTAACAGAAGCAGGTTGCCCACAAACTACATGTCCCACAATGCATCTTGTTTGCGCACTGAAGAGACGTGCAATTATTTGCCCTGGACTTCTGCTTTCAAACGTAGTTAGTTATTACCCTATCCGATAATAATCCAATTCAGAGGCAATAATGTAATACATTATTTTTAGGGCCGGGACTTTAACGCGTTAATTAAGATTAATTAATTACACAAAAATTAACGCATTTTAATCGCACTTATTTTTGCACCGCGGAACGTTTCTCACTGG
>NW_011346373.1:2500-4459 GCF_000735185.1 Notothenia coriiceps | reverse complement strand
GAAACTTTCAGAATCTCTTTCCACAGAGGGGACACATGTTGATGTAGAAGAGACATGAAGAAGAGGGGACACATGTTGATGTAGAAGAGACATGAAGAAGAGGGGACACATGTTGATGTAGAAGAGACATGAAGAAGAGGGGACACATGTTGATGTAGAAGAGACATGAAGAAGAGGGGACACATGTTGATGTAGAAGAGACATGAAGAAGAGGGGACACATGTTGATGTAGAAGAGACATGGAGAAGTGGATTTTGCACAATAGGTGACCTTTAATACCTTCAAAGCGACAGGTCCCTTCCACAGTGTTTTCTGGCTTGGGTATTGCCCGTGTTTTCGTGTAAGAACTTTAATCTTCTCTTGGAGCTTTTGTTCTTTTTTAAAAAGTGTAGAATAGCCTAGCAAAGTCTTGTTCAGTTCAGTTGTACTTTGCTTAACATTCTTGTGTCACTTCTGGTACTAAAAAACAATATGGCAACGGCCAAAAAGCCAAATTGAAGGCTTGTAAATCTACATGGTTCGCCTTTGAGTTCAAATGGACGTTTGTGCCAACTTTGACAATAATTACCTCCAGGAAAAACAGTGGTGGAGTACTGACAAACACACAACTAACCCCAACCCTCAAACTTAAGGCGACCATGAAGGCTGAACAAATCCTATATTATTTTGTGATTATCTCAAAGAATGAGTATACAATCCACAAACACTGCAGTGTGAAGGAATCTGGAGCTTCTACTGTATCATCACCAGTCTATCATATCTCTGAAATTCCTCCTCCAGCAAGGTCTCCTTGTTTCACTGTCAGCTAATGTCAAACAGTCGAAGGAGCCTTCTTTAAAATGATGTGCTAATGTATACAATACACCCCCTTGTTCATACATATACTGCAGCTGTGTGTGGAAAAATGTCCCCTTCGACAGGCAGTGCAGTGAGGCATGAAATGCATGAAGATAGCTGCTTTAATAATGTGTTGCAAAAGCAAACGCCTGAGTCTAAATAAAACATGGCCTGTGCATGTCAGTGCAGGAAATGCTTGAAAAATAATCACACAGAAGGTACATAGACACAGGTGGAGCTGCATCACCCGGGGTTAATGTGTCCATGTTTGCTGAGCGATACAATCTGACGTGAACACCTGAGACAAACTAAACGTTAACGGTAAAGGGACGGCACCGGAGAGCGATCTGCCAAGAGGACGGACATCGGGGTTAGGAGTTATTATTTCTACAGGAAACACTAATGATTCTGTACTTAGAGAGCACTATCAACACAAAACGAAAGCTCCTTTTTCAGTCATAAACACAGGAGAGAAAATAGTTTACAGGGCTACCGTAGAATGCACAATAATATTGTTTCACTCAAAGTGAAAACAAAAAATGTTCCGCTCCGGTGTTGGCCATCGTTTCTTTGTAAGACATACTCATAGAAAGACACGAGGCAGATCCTTCAGTGTTTGCTGCTGTATATTAGAAACCACATGGATGCTATTTGCTTGTGCAGCCGTGTTAATTGCATATGTTTTATTTGCACCGAAGGGACACCCCATAAAGCAGGAAACCACACGGCAAAGCAAGCCTTAAATAAGTATTTAAGAGCAGTTTTATGTCGTACACTGCCCTGGACGACAACAAAGAACTCAACAGTAATCCTAACTTTTCGTATTCAGCCTCTCTGACCAGAACGAGAGAGAGGCCTCAGACCTTCTTGTCCGAAGTTGGACCGCCTCGCTTCATTACACAGGAATCTGCTGGCTAAATGGCACTTTCCCTGTCTCAGTAGAAACACCCAGATCATTACAGGACCAACGGGTTTGCAGGGAAAGTCGTTATGTTTACTTAATTTCCATTTATGACCATGACATGGTGTTTTTCTAAGACTATTTTTGTGACACAGCGTGCTCGGCGTCACAGAGTCAAATTATCCACAACGATAAAGAACAGGCAGTTTGCTCAGATATCA
>NW_011346372.1:0-2433 GCF_000735185.1 Notothenia coriiceps | reverse complement strand
CGTGTGTTGCTGCTAGCATACAGAACACCTGACGGGGAAACGTTACTCGTGGATGGGGGGGGCTACAGAGCTCTCGTGGATGGGGGGGCTACAGAGCTCTCGTGGATGGGGGGGCTACAGAGCTTCTAGAAAGACAGTGGAACCCGGTGCATTCCTCCGTCTGGATGTGGAGCTCTTTGATAAATGTTTAGACTAATTGCTCCCGTTTAATACCGGGGCTCGGTACCCGTCCCGATAACAGAAAATGAAACTGTAATTGTTAATTGTGTCTAAATAACTCAAAATGAGGTATTTCTAACTCGGACTATGTTCCCTATTTTTTTTTAAAGTGAAGTATTGTTCATAACAACTCTAATATGCATTATGTATCTTCTTTTTGTTTGTATGTTTATCATCAGTTGTACTTTAAAGCAGATGAGTCTCTCTTGGCGTAAAGAAGTGGAATTCTTTACAGAATGATTTAAAGGGCTCTGGGGACATTTCTGTGTTTAAGAACATTTATAAAGAAAGCGTAATGAGACCGTATGAAGTTGGTCTGGTTTTATGTTTCAGTGTTTCGAAGCCACTCTGACTGAAAGAATGTTGCTTTCATTTGACTTATTTTAAAGAAGGGGCAGGTCAAATAAGATGTTCTTCTCCCTGCTCCTTTCCACCATGCGCTATTACAAATAAAAACAATAAGTGAACATGTTTTAAAATAACTGCCACGTGTGGAATAAACAAAATAAACAAATGTTGATATTGACCCTCCATGTTGTGTGTGCAGGCGGTGAAGAACGAGGTGAACGTGCCGTGCCTGAAGAACTTCGTGGAGATGTTGTACCAGACGACCTTTGACCTGAGCTCCAGAAAGAAGCACTCGCTGGTAATATTTACATTTCATTATGTCCTCTCTTCCTCCCCGCCCTCCCCCAGCTTCACTGCTTCCTGTTTCTCTCTTCCTGTATTTCATTCAGACCAGCTGTCATCACCACCCACAATGTTTCTGCACAAATAAACCTCATTGTTAGTTCATGATGCACAAAGCCTTATTAGGGCCATTGTGGGTTATTCTGGGATGTAGGGTACGGGAGGAAATCACATGAAGTGGAGCCATTCGGTTACTTGACCAAAGAAGGAGTTTTCTCTCAATCTTTTCACTTTCATCACAGAGAGAGTCTTCTTGCTAATATGTGACCTGCTCCATCGAAATCAGTCGCATTGACCCGAAGACACATTTTGAGTTGTATACACTGCTGGAAAGAGGAGATTCCTAGCTTTCTAATGATATCAGGATTGTTTTTGTACTCCAAATATTAAGCGAAATATGTCACATCATATAATGACTGTCACCGAGTCATCATTTTGAGAAAAAGGCCTTCAAAGTTTCCTCTTCTCTGGAATCCATCGATCTGATTGGTTATTAGCAAATGATCAAAATACTACGGAGGGAAGATAGTTTCGTTTGGATTACTGGTCTGGGAGAAGCTCGCGAGCGTGTGTGTGTGTTTGTGTCTTTTTGCGTTTGTGTGTATTGCGTTTGTTTCCCGGGGAAAACCCTCAGGAGAAACACCGGCTGTTGTTATGCCTGCTGTGACGTTAAGTTACTCCGTTCTCCGCTTGTAATTATAACGAAGCTTCAAAGTTGTATTTATCATCTGAATTTACCGAAACAAGTTTAATATTCTGAAAGCCAAGACTTTGTTTAATTGAAATCAGATGAAAACAAACTGTAACGGACCCTGCCGTGTTATTTATGATTCCTCTCCGCTTACATTCATAATGTCAGCCGGAGGGAGGGGGGGCGGCGCTGCGGAAGAGCAGATTGCCTGTCATCTTCCCTTTACAAGCTTCAAACATGTATTTATCGTGTGAGTTTGGAAATAAAAGTTTTATATTCTGAAAGCCAAGACTTTGTTTGTTTAAAATCAAACAAAACACCCGAACCCCGAAAAAATAGTTTTTTACACAAATCCACGTTTATTTTGAAATGAGCCGTTGCGACTTCCGACTGATTTCGATAGAGCGGGTCACATATTATACTATAGGCTAGGCTATAAATGTTGTGTAGTTATTTAGTCTTTCACAATGTATGGTTACTGTAGCAACCGAAGCTACTGTAGGTACTATAGTTACTGCAGCTAATGTAGCTACTGTAGCTCCATGAAGCATGCACACATTTCCCTCTGGGACAAAAAAGACTAATCCAAAAACTAATCTAACCTTTCAGAAGTAAAGGTTACAATTACTGCATAATTATGAATTAGGAAAAGTACATTTCAATTGTTAATATTGTCTCCTTTTTCCACATTACATTTCCATCTTATTAGGAAAGATTAAATGTTTTTTTAATTGAATTTGGCCAAATAATATTCATCAAAATAGCTTTAATGTATTAATACCACAGTGCAATTGCAAAAATGTTTTTCATAATGATCACACAGTTGTGACCGT
>NW_011346371.1:0-4881 GCF_000735185.1 Notothenia coriiceps | reverse complement strand
CCGCCCCGGACACACAAGCACGCGGTTTGATTGGCTAGAGCTTGTACTGAGCTTGTATGATTTGATTGTCACAATGCAGTTTGTCAAAGCGTGACGTCACTCCATTCAAAGTGAATGGGCAGAAGCGTTGAAGCTTTAACGCACGCCATTACGGCCCCTACACACGGCGGCGTGCGTTGACGCTTCTGCCCATTCACTTTGAATGGGGTGACGTCACGCTTAGCCGAACTTCATTATGGGAGCAAAGCGTAGCTTTCATGTGATTGGTTGTTGGTCTAGCTTCAGACATGCCCGCCGACAAGCGTCAACGCACGCCGCCGTTTGTAGGGGCTGTTACACTGTAGGTGCGCCGCTTTTGGGGGGTGCTGCAGCCCCTTCCCGCGTCAATGTTTATTCCACATGGTTACTAAAATGTGAATGAATATTTAGTGCTCAACACTGAAATTGCTAGATTTCTGTTGATGCCTGTGAATATTGTTACGTTTTCCAATGGCTTGGAGATGCAAACTTTGGGCTGCTGTCTTTGATGGGCAGAGTTAGTTGAACATTATAACATTATTATTCCCTTGATTTAAAAGTTAATGCAGACTACCTTTGCCCTGCGGCGCAATGAGATCATCAATGATGAGCTACCTGTTGGAGAGATCCTGGAACGCTGGCCTGCCTTGAAAATGGAGTCACAGGTGAAAATATTTTATTTATTACAACTATATAATTATTTTGTGTGCCTTTGTCACTGATAACTTTGACATGTTTACTCAGATTTAGCATGTCATGTTTCTGTGTATCTCTGCTGCCTTCAGTCCACATATACATTGTACTCTGAATTAAATAGTCATTTTATATTGAGGCTTTATTTGAAGTATTAAAGTAACGTGTTATGGCAGGAAAGTTCAATAAGGTGTATTTCTGGTATATTCATTTTAATGTCACCTCATATACTNGTTAGAAATTAAAATCAATGTTTTAATGGGGAAATGTAGTTTAAACATGCGTGCACAAGAATTTCTGGTTTTTCAGTATAAAAGAGCATTAAAACTGACGGCATGTTTAAACTACATTTCCCCATTAAAACATTGATTTTAATTTCTAACATAACTAGTTACTGGTTTTCAGTAACTAGCACAATACTGGTAGTAAGCGCCACAGTTGCGCCACTGCAAGGCTTACCAGATTGAAGAAGCCATATATCTGCCAGTTGCTTCAGTTTCCTTAAGAGAAAAAACATTGAAGGTTAGCTGGGTTGCAAAGTTTTCACAAAATGGTCTGGGAAACACTATTTTCAAACCTAAAAAGGCGGCAGGTGGCGTGCTTTTCTTCTAATTTTTTGTTACCGCATGCATGTCTGTGCATGTTTTATTAACTTAGAGGCATAGAGGATTTACGTTCATTTTATTCACTAACGTTGTACCTTGCGTTCTGCATATTTGTAAAAGAAAGCAAGAAACACTAGACTATTAATCTGTTAAACCCGGCAGCTCCCGGTACCGAGGGCTTTTTGTTTACGAAACGTTGTCTCAGGGCTTCTTAACATTTAAAAACCTATTACCCACTTAACAGTTATCAATTACAGTTATCAAGCTTTGCCATCTTATTTATATTGAAACATATTTTTAAATAAATTGTACAGTACATTTTGCTCTGGTAATCGACTGAAAATCCACCCCTCTGGTGGGATCAAGATAATCCAGTTTTTTGGGATCAAACTGATCCCAATCCTGTGTTGTCAGAACTACCCGTTTTGAAGATTTGATCCACATTAAAGCTTGGATTTGATTTCCTGATCTGATCGGATATCAAAGTGATCCTAATTCTGTTTTTTGCTTATTGTTAGATGTATTCGTTGTTCTCGCGTCCCAGGAGAGAAGCTTAAAATAAGGAGACCAATGGAGTCTCTCAAAAGGTTCAAATGGGCTAATTTAATTAAGTAGTGCGGTAATGGAACAAACAGAAGATGGTGGGGAGAGCAGCTGCAGCTGTTGTCTTGCAGTGGTTCCGGTGGAAAGAGACTGAGACACGTTGGTTCTTCCCAGTTGCATCTCCCCTTCGCTCCTCCTCTCTGGGGGCTGTGACGTGAGGTTCCGCCCTCCTTTCTCCAATGGTCCGATATCGCCATAACAGAGGATTTAGATGTTGTGTATTTATTGCATAACTCCACACGCCTTTTCTCCTCATGGACTCATTCATGACTTTTTATTTAATGCATTTTAACTAGGGCTGTCAGTCGATTAAAAGATTTAATCGCGATTAATCGCATGATTGTCCATAGTTAATCGCACATTTTTTATCTGTTCTAAATGTACCTTAGAGGAATATTTTTCAAGTTTTTAATACTCTTATCAACATATGAGTGGACAAATATGCTTTATGCAAATGTTTATTATCATTTGTGTGTGTATGTGTGTGTGTGTGTGAGAGAGAGAGAGACAGAGAGAGAGCGTGTGTGTGTGTGTGTGTGTGTGTGAGAGAGGGAGAGAGAGAGAGAGAGAGAGTGTGTGTGTGTGTGTGTGTGTGTGTGTGTGTGTGTGTGTGTGTGTGTGTGTGTGTGTGTGTGTGTGTGTGTGTGTGTGTGTGTGTGTGTGTGTGTGTGTGTGTGTGTGTGTGTGTGTGTGTGTGTGTGTGTGTGTGTGTGTGTGTGTGTGTGTGATGGATCGTTGGAGCTATGTGCAACTCAAGGCATATGCTCGAACGGGAGCTGCCTGGTCGCTGCAATCATGTTGCGCGCACTATCCGTGCTGAGTGTGCTGACTTTTCCCACAATGTCCCACTGTCTGGCTGCCTGCATAAAGTGAAGTGCTCGGCGCAGTTATTGGCGAAATGTCGCTCCTCTGTTTTCATTTAAACAGCTCCTTATATCCGTTAGCGCAGCTAGCTAGCACCATATGCTAACAACAACGACAATACACGTAAGGTCTCTCTCTCGCGCCACACATACACACACCCTCCCGGTCCTCCCGATGACCAGTCGGTGCCTGCCGGTGAGCGTGGAAGTGTGGTCTGCCGCAAGCGGACGGCAGGAGTGGGGCTGTCAGCATCAGCTTGTAGATGGTATTTTAAACTCGATGCGCTCTGAAACTACGGGGCGGCCGAGGACAAAAAATACACATGCGTTAATCGCGTTAAAATAATTAGTGGCGTTAATTTTTTTTTGCGTTATTAACGCGTTAACTTGACAGCCCTAATTTTAACGGCTGTAATCGTTGCTAACATAAAACCGGAAGTTAAGCTCACTGTTGATATTCCGGAGACTTCTTCCGGTAAAGCTTTTCAAAATAAACGTTAGCAACAACGTTAGCCACAGACGAATGCTAACCGGAAATGTTTTCAGAATAAAATGCTTTATGCTTACTGTATGTTTAAACTAAATTACGTCATGAAACATTGAATTTAATTTCTTACATTTTTAACTACCCACAAAATCCAAATCTGATCCGATCAGATAGGGATTAAAAATGTTGAACTACTGGGCCCAGGGCATCAGGTATCCACTTTTCAAAGAAATCAATTTGTTTTGCCCTTCTTTCCTTCTTTCAGACCGATAATCCTCACTTTCAGTCGTCGGCTTTGGTTTTCATAACTGTCCAGACGGTCTTGCGCTATCTTGATCTGAGTTTCACAATAATTCATATTTTGAAATAGTGAAAACCCTGACCTCCATTCCCAGGCATCAAGTCAGAATGTTTCCCTTTTAATCCAAATTGAGTTTTCAGGCAGCATCACCCATTGTGGTATTGTGTTATGGTAACCTTCAGTACCTTTACCTGTATGTCTGTTGATTGTAGTCATGATGGTCCATATTGCTTTACTCTATAGTTATAGCACAATTATTTTTAATCAGTGCATTGTGACATATATCTTCTTCTCTGCTTATTTTAACTGCAGGCATCTCTCTTAGTGTGGTCCCAATGTACCTGGGTGAGATAGCTCCGAAGAACCTGCGAGGCTTCCTTGGACTTGTGCCCAGTATCTTTATTGGCACCGGAGTGTTCTCCACACAAATCCTCGGTCTACATGAGCTTCTGGGAAAGGTAGTCAACAGTGCTCTCTAACACCCAGTGGTTTGAGAGGGGGACCATTGGTTAAGGTGGCTACCTGAGCCTCATGAGTACTTATTGTGAATGTTTTTGACATGTATTTATTATTTGCCAAGTGTGTGAGGCAAATCATGATTTATGTGATCTACTTAATGGAGGAACACACATTAAAATGAACATCATTGGTTTCAGGTAAAATCCTCTGTTCACATGTTTGTTACTTCTTTCACACACAGACCTGCTGACATTTTCCCTGAAATGTTACTGGTCTTAGGGTGGGACAGTGGCAATACATGGCCAGGAATTGTTGTCTGCAAGTGCAAAATTACTTAACATTTTCAGCTTTCTTGAAAGTATAACTGTGTTGTGACTTTTATAGGAGGAGCACTGGCCCCTGTTTCTTTCAGTGGTGGTGGTACCCACAATCATCCAGTTCATGCTGTTGCCATGGTTCCCAGAAAGCCCCAGGTACCTACTGATGGAGAAGCAGAACGTCCATGCCACCATTACAGGTCAGTCCACATCAACAAGTGGATGCTTTACAAAAAGAAGGGATTCTGGGCTAAAGCACATTAAAATAGAATAATGGTGCGTTAATGGCAACAAAAATAGGAAATTATTTTTCTTCACAGTTTAGTAGAAGTACATTTTGAGAAATATATTTGTATTGCAATATGGCTATTATTCTTGTGCACCGACAGAAATGCTACGAGAGGTTCATTTTCCTGTTTTATGTTTGTTTTGTCACTCACCATTTATCTCTCATTCCAGGCTTCCTGATTGTCCACCCCTTGTGTGTCTCCTGCCCCGCCCCTGATTGGTTTCACCTGTGTCTTGTTGTCGTGTG
>NW_011346370.1:0-5487 GCF_000735185.1 Notothenia coriiceps | reverse complement strand
CCAATAACACATATGTAACTTATTTTATTTTTGTTGTTCATTTACATCACTTTCATCAGGCAATTTTTTTGTTTGATATCAGGTGTCAAAAGAGCATGGCACCTAGTAATGAATGTGCCAAATGTCTCCACTTCGTTCCACTGCCCCAGTGACTTGAATATCTTGGGTTCTGCCACCCTTCATGCAGATCTAGATCCCTCCGCTTCGCGTCGGGCTCCTGATCAGCCTGTCGGGTGTTCTTTTCCCCATAATGACCGCGTCGCTGCACATTATCCCTTACAAACTAGCTAAGTTAGCTAGATGTAATTCATTCTTAACTGTAGGCTTTTATCAAAGTATTAATTTACTTAATCTAAATGTAACAACATTTTAAATTATAATAACTTACATTTATGGCGTTATGACCTTCTTCTTGAGGTGATTGTGTCCAAATAAAGTTATGTCTGCTTCAACTTGCTGTTGTCTGTCTTGTCAGGCAGTTTTCCTTCAGCTCTGAAAATGACAGCTTTCCCGCGTATCGGTGGCTCGAAGTTGCCGCGAGCGCTAGGCAGCCCTTATAATTCTTTTAATAAAAAAAAAAAATTTTTTTTTTTTTTTTTCTGCTTGGGGGCTTGCGCCCCCTAGCAGCGGCGCGCATATTTCAGCAGCATATAGGGGAAACACTGCATATTTTTTTATTTGATTAAACACAATTAATCATTGTTTTTAATTCCCTAGTTCTTATATTTGATCAGTATATTGGATAAGAGCCAAACGTTATTTTACCAAGGGAATATATGACTTATTGTGTAATTCACAAGATTTGTATTAGGAGAGAAGAAGCCAAATGGAACAGAAAATGGTGGATTTTTCTTTCTCACTACAGCTTTAATGACTTCTGGTGTCATGCGTCATTTTTTCCAGCTCCAGTCAGACAGCTGCCTCTTATATCATCAGGAACCCCCAGCCTCGGCGCAGCAGCCAGTCTCAGCCTGTCCGAGGACGAGACGAGGAGCAGGACGACATTGTGTCAGCAGATGTGGAAGAGGTGGGGAGCCTCATTATAAAATCATTAAGGCCATAATGGACTTTGTGTGCAATTGAATCCATTGTTTACTAGTTTTATAAAGGGCCTGATGCCACCTACAGGCCAAACTGTTATTTCCACTTCAACAATGGATAGAATATATTCATATTTATATTTTATAGTGTATACTTTTAGCTAAAAATAAGACACTAAATCTTTCAGTTTCCTCTCTAATGATCTATTTTGTTGTCTTTAGGTTGAAGTTGTAGAGGGAGTAGCTGGTGAGGAAGACCATCATGATGACCAAGAGGAGCAGGGAGAGGAAAACGCTGAGGCAGAAGGGCAGCATGATGAGCACGACGAGGATGGTGAGACACACCCTACTTTTTATGGAAACGCAGAGGAATTATCCAAACAACAGTTGTTCAGTTATTTTCGTTTTACACTCTGATGTGAAACCCCACCCAACGAGCATGCGTATTTCTCTTTGCTTCTGCTTTTAGGAAGTGACATGGAGCTGGATCTGCTGGCTGCAGCAGAAACGGAGAGTGACAGTGAAAGTAACCACAGCAACCAGGATAACGCTAGCGGCCGCAGGAGCGTTGTCACAGCAGCCACTGCCGGCTCTGAAGCAGGTTGGTCATCTGCTGTTTTTCCATCTTTCCCTTTTAGATTTAATTTGAGATTTTCTTTTATAACATTTTCCTCAATATCTAAGAACTTCTCCTTTTTGTTGAAAATGCGGTCCTCTTCCTTACTTCCTCGAACTGAAATCTTTCCAAATGCTTACTCAATAGAAATTCCATTTCTGTCTTGCTGCACTGTGGCATATTTTCTCCCTTGGAATTGCAGACTAATGCGGTCCTCACAAAAATCATTCATGCTTAACAGTCAGCATTTTGGATTGTGGGGGTTTTATGTTTGGAAAGCTAATGATACAGCAGTCGAGAAATGGTTCCTGGCTGAATACCCGATGTATTTCATTTGCAGGCAGTAGGGTGTCCTTGGCATTTCCTATTTTTGGTATGAGCTCCTCTTTACTTCAATGCATATACAGCTGTCAGGGCAAAGAGTGAATTTGCAAAGTGCATACACCGTTTCCTGCTGAGAGTTCCTTCCTTCAGTTCGTCCCCTTTCTCACATTTCACTGTTACTGTGTCTGTCATTTGGAACTAACACTGTCACTCATCACAAGTAATAACACACAAATCAACTTGTAGCTTTTTCCACATTTATTTTTCTTACCAAGGACGGTGTTTCATTTACATTCTGTACAAGTGAGACAATGCAATCCTTTGTCCCTCATTACATTTCCTATCATCTTTTTTAAAAGAAAATATTCAGCACAAGTTGATCAACAGCTGTTGTTTTGACTTGAAGCCTCCGTGTTTTCACCGGTATATTAGTGTTGTTTGGCCTTGTAGTGGTGTGACTCACTAACCCGCACTCCTACCTGGAAAAATGTCATGTGAAAGACAAAGAAAGGGAGTGGAGATAAACACAAGCAATTCAACTCGTGTTAATCTTTTTTTCTGCATCCCACCCTCCTCCTCTTCTCTCCCTCTGAAGGTGCCAGCAGTGTCCCTGCGTTCTTTTCAGAGGACGACTCCCAGTCCAACGACTCCAGTGACTCTGACAGCAGCAGCAGTCAGAGCGACGACGTGGACCAGGAGACGTTCTTATTGGACGAGCCGCTGGAAAGGACAACTAGCACTTCCCACGCTAACAGTGCTGCCCAGGCTCCCCGCTCCATGCAGTGGGCTGTCAGAAACACCCCCAGCCAGAGGGCCACCGGCAGCGCCCCCTCCAGCTCCTCAACACCAGCTGGTCAGTACTGCTTTGTCTGTTTAGAAGAAGAATACATACTTTATTAATCCCACTAGGAGAATTTCAGTTGTTACTGTTGTTGGTATACAATGACGTTTACATTTCACACATTCAAGTAGGACTACCCTTTAGGCCTGAGCTAAAAACACATGCTCATGACTTGCTTTAGGGAGGTTTCGGGCTCGGCTCAAAGACACCTCGGCAGGGCACAAGATGTGAACTGGCACCTCTCGAGCTACTTTGTGGTCTGTACAGGGACTTGAACCAGTGACCATTGGTTCCCCAGCCAGCTCCCTACAGACTGAGATACTGCTGCCTCTGATTCTTTTGCATTTGACCCAATCTAGCATAAGGAGCAGTGGGTATTGCTGCATTCAGGGAGCAGTGTGTTGGTGCAGTGCATTGCTCAGGGGAACTACTGTACAATGTCTTTTTCCGTGGTTCCACGTGACTGATGATCTTTTGCCTTTTTTCACAGCGAGCTCCACAGGCCTCATATACATTGACCCCACAAACCTACGTCGCTCCAGTGCGATCAGCTCCAGTGCTGCTGCTGCGGCCGCTGCTCTGGAGGCCAGCAACTCCAGCAGCTACCTGACGTCTGCCAGCAGCCTAGCCCGGGCCTACAGCATCGTCATCAGGCAGATCTCAGACCTCATGAGTCTCATTCCCAAGTACAACCATCTAGTGTACTCGCAGTACCCTGCTGCTGTGAAGCTCACCTACCAGGACGCAGTCAACCTGCAGGTAACACACTCTGACCACAATAATCAACTACCCCAGCACCTTCAAATTATAAATAAATCTATTATTTTTCTGTTAACATTTTCATAGACATTTTAGATTATTTTTTTAATCATGATACAATGGTACTAGTACATTTTTCATTACCATCCTTTAATCCTTAAAACATCTTGACTCTTCAATTACATCTGTGTCTTGCATAATCAGATTATTGCATCATGCAACCATCAGCGGTCATCCATCCTTTATAAGTGTTTTTCTTACCTAATGAGATACATTTGAAATGTTTTAATGTGGTATAAAGTTATGCTTGGCCACATTTATCAAGGCTTAGTGTTGGGATCTGGGCGTACACTTTGAAAAAACACTACTTCACTTTTCTGAACCAAATGATGAATTACAACATTGAAGTATCTGTCATAATTGGCCGTGAATGTCTGAACATTTCTTTTTTGTCCTATCAGTTGAATTAAAGTCAAATATGTATTGTTTGTTGGAGCAGAACTATGTTGAAGAAAAGCTGATTCCCACCTGGAACTGGATGGTGTCCATCATGGATTCCACTGAGGCCCAGCTGCGATACGGCTCCGCTCTGTCGTCTGCTGGAGACCCGGGTCACCCCAGCCACCCGCTCCACGCTTCTCAGCACTCAGCTCGCAGGGAGCGAATGACAGCCCGGGAGGAGGCCAGCCTCCGCACCCTGGAAGGACGCAGGTAAAAAGAAGCTCTTTATCACATGTATTTGTCTGATCGGATAATGATCACTGCGAAAAATGCCTTTTGGAGTAAAACTTTTTAAAAGCCTCTTTCTAAGTGAAATCCAACTGTGCTTGCACAAAAAAGTTTGATCCACACTTTTTTATTAACTTTTATAACTCAATACGTTTGCTTTGTGTTTTTCAGGAGAGCAGCGACCCTGCTGACGGCTCGTCAGGGCATGATGTCGGCGCGGGGCGACTTCCTGAACTACGCCTTATCACTGATGCGCTCCCACAACGACGAGCACTCTGACGTGCTTCCTGTGCTGGACGTATGCTCACTGAAACATGTGGCCTACGTCTTCCAGGCGCTTATCTACTGGATTAAGGCCATGAACCAGCAGACCACTTTGGACACCCCACAGATGGACAGGAAGAGGTAAACGAAGAACATTTTGCAATTTTCAATTCTTGACTTTGTGGTTATACGTTTAAAATTCACTTCCTTGATTTCCCTTCATTTACTTTGACCGTATTTGTAATCAACTTTATCTTTGATTTGAAGGAATCGAGAGATTTTGGAACTTGGTTTGGACAATGAGGATTCTGAGCACGAAAACGATGAGGACACCAATCAAAGTAAGCCAGATAACAATGATTTAATAATACATTAGTCATCATGTCAAGTGACTTCTTATAATGTTTGCTGATACATTTTTCTCTGCTTCACCTCAGGTTCAACTCTGCAGGATAAGGATGATGACCCGGTCCCAGCTGAAACGGGTCAGAACCATCCCTTCTTTCGTCGCTCCGACTCCATGACCTTCCTGGGCTGCATCCCACCCAACCCCTTTGATGTTCCCTTGGCTGAGGCTATTCCCCTGGCAGACCAGCCCCACCTCCTGCAGGTCAGTATCTGCTCTGTCTGAGTGTGTTTCATAGCATGCTCCTGAGACAGTGAAGATGAAAGGGTTAAATACGCACAGTTCAAAACCTCATGCCATAAACAGCATGCCAAGTATGCAACAGCAATGGCCGACAATGCAATATTAGAAATATAAATGGTTATTTGTAAAAAAAATCAATAAGACAGCAAAAACTGTATTTTGCTATTTAAGAATGCTGGTTTGCTCAGGGTGTCCTGTGACTCATTCATTTTCTTTACACTAGCTTACAATTACCTTACTCTGGTTCCCTTGATCATCTGCTAGA
>NW_011346369.1:0-2482 GCF_000735185.1 Notothenia coriiceps | reverse complement strand
TAGAAGTACTCAGGTCTTGTACTTGAGTAAAAGTAGAAGTACTCAGATCTTGTACTTGAGTAAAAGTAGAAGTACTCAGATCTTGTACTTGAGTAAAAGTAGAAGTACTCAGATCTTGTACTTGTATAAAAGTAGAAGTACACAGATCGTGTACTTTTGTAAAAGTAGAAGTACTCAGATCTGGTACTTGAGTAAAAGTAGAAGTACTCAGATCTGGTACTTGAGTAAAAGTAGAAGTACACAGATCTTGTACTTACACATACTCAGATCTTGTACTTGAGTCAAAGTAGAAGTACTCAGATCTTGTACTTGAGTAAAAGTAGAAGTACTCAGATCTTGTTCTTGAGTAAAAGTAGAAGTACTCAGATCATGTACTTGATTAAAAGTAGAAGTACTCAGATCTGGTACTTGAGTAAAAGTAGAAGTACTCAGATCTTGTACTTGAGTAAAGTAGAAGTACACAGATTGTGTACTTGTGTAAAAGTAGAAGTACTCAGATCTTGTGCTTGAGTAAAAGTAGAAGTACTCAGATCTGGTACTTTAGTAAAAGTAGAAGTACTCAGATCTTGTACTTGAGTAAAAGTAGAAGTACTCAGATCTTGTACTTGAGTAAAAGTAGAAGTACTCAGATCTTGTACTTGAGTAAAAGTAGAAGTACTCAGTTCTTGTGCTTTAGTAAAAGTAGAAGTACTCAGATCTGGTACTTTAGTAAAAGTAGAAGTACTCAGATCTTGTGCTTTAGTAAAAGTAGAAGTACTCAGATCTGGTACTTTAGTAAAAGTAGAAGTACTCAGATCTTGTACTTGAGTAAAAGTAGAAGTACTCAGATCTTGTACTTGAGTAAAAGTAGAAGTATTCAGCTCTTGTAATAAAGTACAAGTACCTCAACAGTGTACTAAAGTAAGTGAGTAACTTAGTTACAGATATCTTAAAGTTTATAAAAGAATAATAACTTAAAGCGTAATGTTTGACTTTAAGGCTACTCTTAACTTTGTCTGATATTGAACTGTTGAATGAAGTCAGTTTAAAAGTGACTGGAGTTAGAGTTCCCAGCTGGCCTTGCTGCTGACCAGGGGGCTCTGATCACATGCTGTTCTAATGAACAGATAACACATCAATGATACGACTTCCTGTAGGAACACTCTTCATATCGGCTGATTTCTAACTGGAATAACTCACTCAGGAGTTAAGGGACTTCCAGACTCAATCAGCATGTTGCTCTCTTAACGAGTGTTCAGCAGCTCTTCTGTAGACCATGTGACTGCTAGAGAAAGATATTTCACTTCAACAGCTTTTCTGTGACTGTTTGACCTTTGAATGAAACATCACGACGTCGCTCTCTAACTCCCTTAAAGTACTTCTTTTCATTTCTGATGGTATTTCACTTTAACAGCAGTTCAGTAACTATTTCACTACTTTCCAAACGGTCTCAATTCAGCAGATCACTTACACACCATGAAGTGTGACCTGACAGATAGCTTCTTGTTTCAGGTAACCTTTGGATGTATTTCCTGCTCGATGTAGTAGCAGAAGAGTTCATGGAAAATAGCTCTATTTTTTTTTCTGGTCTTCTTGTTTCTGTTGATTTATTAGCCCCTGGTTCCCCCTCTCTGCTTCTCCTCATTCGCTCCCATCTCCTGCAGTTTCTGAGGACCTGAAGCGGGCTTTTCTATTTGGAATAACAAACCTATAAACCAGTCAACTTTCAAATAAACTCTGCATTCTCCCAGCTTTACATGGAGCAGAAAGTAGCTTGAGTTGTGTTCGAGTAAACACAGAACACATGCAGCCAGGTGCGCAGACATCCATCAGAAAGACACATGAAGCTTTTATTTCATGCGTCAAGTAGCTGCTCATAACGTCACAGAACACACGATGGAAAGGTCCACAGGATTCATCCACTCGTTGTCTTGAATAATTAGAAGCTTGTTTCCTCTCTGCTCGTCTCGATCTGATTCCCAGTTTCTGAGCTCTTTAATTCCTTTTTATTTCGGCTGATACTTAACGTTAGCGTGGCGTCTGTGAAGCACGTTAAGTAAACTAAAGAGGGGCTTTTTGAAACCAGTCAGTTCTACTTAGGATTCCTGCATCTTCACAGGTTTACAGAAACCACAGCGTGAAATCAGACAGAAGTTAGCTTGAGTTTGGCGTAATAGATTACAGCAAAACACAACATAAGACACGTTAGAAACACGTTAGAAACACGTTAGAAACACGTTAAAAACACGTTAGAAACGTTAGAAACACGTTAGAAACACGTTAGAAACACGTTAGAAACGTTAAAAACACGTTAGAAACGTTAGAAACACGTTAGAAACACGTTAGAAACACGTTAGAAACGCGTTAGAAACACGTTAGAAACGTTAGAAACACGTTAGAAACGCGTTAGAAACACGTTAGAAACGCGTTAGAAACACGTTAGAAACACGTTAGAAATGTTAGAAACACGTTAGAAACGTTAGAAACACGTTAGAAACGCGTT
>NW_011346368.1:0-5228 GCF_000735185.1 Notothenia coriiceps | reverse complement strand
CCTGATCTGCCGACGAGGCTCCATTAAAATATAAATATTTTTAGTGAATTACTGAGTTTAGGCACGTTAATAACGTTTTAATGAAGTTGAATACAGTATATTCATGTGTCAGTGATTTCATGTCAATTCGGCGAACATAAACATAAATGATCGTGGTGAAGATGATGATTAAATTAGGATTAAAAATCGAGAGCCGGGCTGCATTTCCTCCCGTTAGTTTTTTTTACTAACAACATTATTTTGTTAAATAACAACATGGTGATGTTTTGTAAATGATTACATGTCTCTTATTTAGCACAGTAGTATGATATCCGTGACATATGGATCTTAACAAAGTTCCGCTGTACATCCAGCATACTGTATCTGACTTTATTTCACATGAGCTCCAGTGTGGAACCCCACTGCACCCCCTGGTGGATCAATGATCCATTGCAGCTGGCTTCATTATAATTACATTTATCTATCACGGGGGCGGTCTTAAGTCAAGCTGGAGGTTTTCCCTTGAGCGAGGGCAGATCACGTACCAATCACGGCCCTCGCGTTTCAAACTGTCTGAAATGAATCGCTACATCTGTAGCTGCTGAGGTCCGTGCAGAAAGCATAACAGTGTGTATAATATATATCACTCAATAATATATAACAGGCCTAAATTACACTCTTTATTTGTAGGCTTTAGTAGATACAGCTCTGGAAAAGCTCTGCCGTCAGCATCTGTAGCCTGTTATTGTCTCATTATACCATATTTGTTCTGAATTAAAAGTAAATTTACAAATTGACATGAACACAGGTGATGCTGTTCCTCCCGTCATCATTAATGGACGTTGTTTTAAAATGACCGCTCAGAAGAGGATTTCTAATTTCTCTAAACGCCTGTTGTTTCCACTCCTCTTTCCTCGGTTCCCTCTCGACTCCTTCGCTCGCATCTCTTGTGGGAGGGACTAAGACGCGAGGATAGGAGTCTAGGAGTCTAGGAGTCTAGGAGAGGAAAACTGAGAAATGAGAAAGGGCTCATGACTCTGACCAAGACAAAATGGCCGACCCAAAGAGGAGCGTTGTTTCGAGCCATTTAACAGCGGAGAATGATAGTTTAGGGTAAAACATTGTATGATGTTTGCACATTCAATAACAGTACAAAATAATATATATATTTATTTTCCTATAAAACTGTGTTTTAACATGCAAGTTTTTAAGTATTGGTATAATTATGAGCAACTCTGGCCCTGTATTACTATGTATTGGATTAAAACCATTTTTATTGGCTTCCCCTACTTGGCAGTACTGAGTCTATCTGTGCTGTTACATTAGTGTTGTTTATGAGGGCTGTAAATGAGCTCGATGTAGACTTGAGACGGGTTGTAGAAGGGCAAATTGTTAAATTGACGATCCTTTTAGTAGCTTAAACAGCAGCGTCTGGGGTTATTTGGGTACCCGACCACCAATAAATATGCTTTTTTAAGTAACACTGCTGATTACTACTAAGGGAACATTAGCACAGTGTGATAGTATAATTATTTTTTCCATTACACTGAAGCTCCTGCAAGAAGCACGTGACCAGAATGAAATGATGGGTACACTGAACAGTAAAAAGTAGTAGCTCAATTTCCCTTCCCTTGACAACAAATGTCTTTATTTTTGAATGAAATGACTTTGATAGGGCTCACCTTTTACATCTCTGGTTTATGGGAAAGAGCTTGGGAGACGCCAAAGATCCGGATAGGGTTTTCAGCATTCAGGGACAAAGCCATCCTATCAATCTGTGTCCCGCTGCCAGTGCACAGCTAATTGAGTGTCACTTTGAATATCACAGCTAGCTATCTGCTTCGAAGAAAACTCCAAGACAAGGAGGGAGTGCAGAATGGGGTGCCATTGTACTCCCACATCATCAATCTTGATGTTAGATCTTAAGGGGAGGTGATGGGAGACACTGACAATGATTCCTAGACTGTTTTTTCACCTTGGTGTCCTCAAGGGATGCTTCATGGTAAATAAAATAAGCCCTTTACATGTTGTGCTTGCAGGATATCTACCAAGACCAGAAACAGACAAGATTGCAATAAAGGATAAAGCCTCTAAAGGTCTGAGGTTATTTGGGTAAATCCTGACTCTGGCATGTTGTGTCATTTGATCTCAATTATGTGTAGGCCTACTGCCTCTGTAGTTTGCCTTTGGCTACATTAACATGTTATTGTCTCTCAGTGAATGAATTAACACTTGCATACTACTCTCTCACGTCATTGTTGATTTCTCGTCCAGAAAAAGCATCTCTATCACAAATATCCCTGCAAGAATGAATTATGTACCAGATAATTTTAAATATCACCCATTGAAGAAACACTAAATTAATGCAATGGCCTGGGATTGCCCAAACATAAATTAGGCTTTGGTTGCAGAACATTCTGTAGGACATCTTATTTCTTTAGCAGTTTGAAATAAATAAAGATAATGAGAATGTACCCAAACATTAATATGAATAAAAGCAGGAATATAAAAACACCTATAGAATAGAATAGAATTGGGAGGGATGTAACCCTCTTTAATGGTCTCACATGCAGAGCACACAGCACACACAGTGAAATGTGTTCTCTGCATTCATTCCAATGTATACTATAGGACAGTAACGTCCCTACACACGGCAGCGTGTGTTGCCGCTTCAACGCTTCTGCCCATTCACTTTGAATGGGGTGACGTCACGATTCGCCAAACTGCATTGTGGGAGTAAAGCATAGCTTCTCTCGAGGTGCTCGCTGCAAAAGTAGAGCAATGTTCTACTTTTAACGCCTCGATGGAGGCGTCAGCCAATCTAAACATATGCCAGTGCAAGCTCTAGCCAATCAAACCGCGTGCTTGTGTGTCTGGGGCGGGAGATTCATGTGATTGGTTGTTGGTCGAGTTTCAGCCCCCCCCCGCCGGCAAGCGACAACGCACACCGCCGTGTGTAGGGGCCGTAAACAAAAAATGTTGTTTAAAACTGGAGATTTAAAAAAAAAAAATGCATGAATAAATAAATAAATATGAACTAGGTAAAATAAGATATGAATGAACAACAAAAATAAAACAAGTTACATTTATTTGTTATTGGCAATGGAAGGTTATTGGTTATGTTCACATACTTATTTGATTATTAAAATGTAAACCAATCTTTTTCATATGGGTGTTTTAGAGTTGTACCCCCTAGATCTAGTCCCTAGTAATTCTGCTCAAAGTGCACCAGATTGAAGCATTTTACTTTAAAATCTTAAAAAAAAAGCTTAAAATATGTTCATACAATACTGAATACATTTGAAACCTCCTTTTATGTACAGTATATAACCAACATGTCAATACGTTTCAGTTTGTGTAGTGTATTTGTCTTTTGTAGAGATTTTTAATTTATTCTTTCTATATTCTATTGTGTATTGCTTGGAGGGGGGGGCGGGCGGGGGCACCAAATCATAATCTCGCCTAGGGCACCAAAATGTCTGCTACTAATAGAGCTGTTTTTGCAATTTTACATATTATTTTTAGATGATTATTAAATAAAGAAATGTCTTTCTTCCAACTCATTAGTTTCAGGATGTCACATAATAAAATTGTTGTCTGGAAAGCTTTCAGTTTTTATTAATTTAATGTTTCCTCTGAGGAAATCTGGGACATTGATGGTTGACAGCTTTCCAGCATGTGCCTGCACTTACACATATGTATCCAACACAGTGTGTAGCCAGATGATGTAGGTTAGCAATCCAACAAATGTGCCACAATACAATCTGTTTATTCCAAAAAAGCCCTTTTGTGAGCCTGTTTTCTTTCTTCCAAATAGTGCCACGGGTGCTCTGAACACAGCCTTAGATTAGACGAAAGATGTTGGGTAACAAAGGAAGTTAGTTGTCTGATGTATGTCTAAGCTGTGGAGGCTAAACCCTATAAAAACAGTCTTCGACAGAGGACATAGGGCTTTTCCAGTCTGACTTTCTTTTCTTCTTGTTAGACTATAGAAGTGTTCTCTCATCCGTGATATTCTCAGTACCACCAGCAATATGTTGTAAACAAGCCAAAGTATCCTAAGCTGTATGTACAATGAATTGTTCTCACTAGCATTTGT
The DNA here is from genome assembly GCF_000735185.1 of Notothenia coriiceps. Lineage (NCBI taxonomy): Eukaryota > Metazoa > Chordata > Actinopteri > Perciformes > Nototheniidae > Notothenia > Notothenia coriiceps. Next base: position 1,150 of record NW_011346368.1, on the reverse strand, counting down.
CTCATAATTTAATAGATAACTATCACAACAAAACTGATCTATATTATCTTGAAGTACATCACTTGTCCTCACTACTGCGCCAGAATCTCAAAAACAACTCAGAATTGGAAGTTACAAATAACAAATCTTTGCTCCATTTAGGTGTTTCAGAAGGCCACACTTTTTAGCCTGCAAACACCATAAAAGGAACATGGTTTCACTACTAATCAAAGTTGAACAGATGTATTTCTTACCACTTTAAAACCTCTGAAGATGATAAATTAACTTGCTTTTTTCCCAGTGTTTTGGTGTAGCACTGCCAATCACCAAGACTGTCCAATAGGTCTTAGGTTTTCTGCAGTAGATCAAGTCAGTGAGTTTTTTTTACAAATTACAAATCTAAAACAGAATTGTGCTCTTCCATGTGTTATACATTTAGCTGGAAGCTTTTTTACTGAACACTAACAGGCATAGTAAGTGTTGCTCTAGCTGGCAAGCTCATTGTTGTTAGCCTTTGTTGTTGCCCTTGTTAGCTATAGTGCTATACAGTTAGCATTAACTCCTAAAGATTCCCATTTTTCTGTATACCATTCTGTCTACTTATTTAGTTCGTTATTGCACATCGTTTTGATTCAATGAAAAGATATTGAAGAGTCAAAATAAAGCTATTCAATCTAAGTAGCTAGCAAACTTATTAGCTTAGTGCTAGGAAAACAAGTTGACTGTTCAAATGCATCTTTGTACCCTTAATCTTGTCTCATAACTTTATACAAACCATTCCGCTTTTGTGGAACATGTTCTCCTTCAATAGAGGAGGTTAAACAAATGTGAATGGTTAAACGCAACTTATAAGCTACATTTAACCCTCATACTCTGTCTCTTCAAAATTAGCATTGTTGAGAAATCTTACTATTGGTCACTTTCCCTGAGCTGTGGAGGGTAGGCTACTGTAAATTGTTCAAAGTCAATACAGGACGAGATAAATGAATTACTTAAAAGTACATATGCATGACTTTTGGCATCATGCAAATCAAAGCTTATCTCTTAAGCCATAGTTTGCAGGATGCATGACCTTCATCGGTCTCACACACACACGTACGCACGCACGCACGCACGCACACACACACGCACACACACAGTTGGAAAAATCTGATTAGCTTCAGAGTAGCTC
>NW_011346367.1:1887-2188 GCF_000735185.1 Notothenia coriiceps | reverse complement strand
TATATGACATGTTTCTTCCTTGGTTTAAAATGTGTTCTTGAGTTAATTTGAGTAGGGCTGCTCGATTATGGCAAAAATCATAATCTCGATTATTTAGGTCAATAATTGTAATTGCGATTATTAAATGCGATTATTCATTGACTTTGAAAACCTCAATTTATTGGAGAAAAACATTTGAACAGTATGCTTTTAACAGTTGATTACCCAGACCTTTAAGTGTAATTCAACTGAAAAACCAAAAAAAAAAAAAAAAAAAGAAATAATAATAATAAAAAAATAATAATTTTATTTTGATTACGTT
>NW_011346367.1:0-1847 GCF_000735185.1 Notothenia coriiceps | reverse complement strand
CTGAAAAACCAAAAAAAAAAGTAATAATAATAAAAAAAGAATCGTTTTATTTCGTAACGTAATCGTTGCAAGCCATAATCGTAATCGCGATTAAAATACGATTAATTGAGCAGCCCTAAACTTGAGTTTAATCTACCAGACTGCTATTATTATATATATATATATATATATCTTTATTTTGTGTACGTTTGTATGTGTATATATATATGGGACTGTCTCCCTGTGTCGAACACCATCAGATATACTGATAATAAACTTGACTTTGACTACTAACTTTTCACTATTTCATTTGATGCAACTCCAGATGAAACAGGATGTGAAGAGAGATTTTAAACTGTTACAAAATCCATCGTTAGTAAGAGAGATTTTAAGGCTGTTAGATTTGATGATTGGCTAGTTTTTATGATGATGTCACCAGTCAGGAAGTGAAAGTGTCTGTCATTATGTTGTTCTTCACTTTGCAAATAAAAGGTAAAAACTTAAAATTTGTTGGCTAGTTTTTGATTTCATTACTAGCTCAAATATCTCACAGCAAACCATGGTGCAAAGGTGATATTAATATAAGATAATAAACAATTTAATGATCTTTAACGGGTACATTTTGAGATTTCTGACTAGGTTATAAAACCTGGAGCCAGCTGATCGTTAATATGTAAGACGGAGAGATGTATGCATTACATAAACATGTATGATAGCATATGAAACGTTATCTTACAGAGAGATTACTTATTCATAAATACCAAGGTGTAAAAGGTCAGGTGTAAATGACAGGATACCTGACATATGGCACCACTAAAGCCAACATTACAAACGTATATTGAATTAAAATGAGAAGCTGGTGGACTAATCAGAGGTTGAACCTGATCAAAAAGCAGTTAAATAACGATTTAACCCCCTAAAAAAAGACAAAACCTTTTGCTAACCTTACGTATGTCATTAGCATTATCCTAGCATTCACTTATGGCGTGTTTCCACTGCAGGGCCTCGCACGGCTTAGTACGGTATAGTTAGGCCTTGGTAGGCCAGGCTAACTTTATGCTGCGTTTCCATTACAGTTTAGTAGCTGGGGCAGTAACTATAGTAACGCAGTGTAGGCGGAGCCGTGACGTCATCTTCAATGAGAACCACAGAAAACCAACATCAGCTAGCTGTTAGCACTCAGAGCTCACAGCTCCTCATATCTGTTCAGAAACTAGACAGAAGTTAAACAAGTACAAACCACATACTGTCTGTGTCATGGCGAATACAGTCGCTGGTTTATTTATGTCTGTAGGCCGTTGTTGTGAGTGTGGACGGTCGGAGCATTTACAACGTTAGCTTAGCCGATCTCCATTCAGAAAACACACATTTTAAAAGGTTTTTCGCCTGCCGTCTGTCTGCAGACTTGTCAAAGCCTTAATTCATGGTTTTTACTATCCGGTATCAGTATGTTGTTACTTCGGCATCATTTTGAAACGTATTACAATTAAATCACGGTCAAATATGTTCATCTTGTTGTAGTTGTAGCCCCCTTGCCGTCACTAGTTTAGCATACTCAGCCCGGTTGTTGGCCCGGTAAGAACCTTGATTAAGGAGGGCCAGAAAAAAGTAGCCCTGAGCCGGAACTACGCCAAAGAAAAACAAAACAAAACGGGCCGGGTTTGGCACGGCACGTTTAAACCGCGCTGCAGTGGAAATGCGCCATAAGCATTGATAAGATGTTTTTTACTTAAGTTTATTAAGTAAGACAACAGAACAATGTAACGTTAGAAAAGAAGAAACCGAGATCATTTGAATTAAAGTCCTTTTTAAGAAACGTGGGTTTCCTTAAGCATATTTATACTGGAGTCCACAGACCAATAACAAGT
>NW_011346366.1:0-7052 GCF_000735185.1 Notothenia coriiceps | reverse complement strand
GGGGACTCGATTAAAAAAATTAATCTAATTAATTAGAGGCTTTGTAATTAATTAATCGAAATTAATCGCATTTTTAATCACATATAAATATTTGACCTGAGAACACTGAGAAGCAATTTTTTTCACATGGATTTTAGTATACCATTGAATAATGACTGAATACATAAGCTTAAGCAACAAAACATTGTTTATTTTTTTCAAGGTGGTACTTATCCAAGACCAACAGAAAAGTGCAATTTTTGCCATAAAGTGTAGCAATAGCATATTTAGGAATATAGTACATTTCAGAGATTCAGGTAGCCTATAGGTAGGTAGACCTTCTGTAAACTATAACACTTTGTTTTTGAAGTATAACACAATACTTTCAAGTACATTCAGAACATTGGAAACCCTGACTATTAGAAAACATCTCTCTGTTGCTTCAGAGGCCATAACAGACTTTGTTGATTTACCAACAGTTGATTTAAAAAATCTAATCAATTTCAGTCCAACTCTCTCAATAACCTTGGCCAAAACAATAAACAGTTCAACATAAAGTGCCAGTTGCACCAATAACGTAATAAATAGTTCAACATAAAGTGTACCATTTAAAATAAAATAAAAAAGTGCCAGTGATTGACCTCAATCCCTCCTATTCTTCCAATATCCTGATGAAAAACTAAATCTCTCTAGTTGCATAGGCCACTGTTTGATCAACGCGAATTGGGTGTGGGTCCTTGTACTCCGAGTCGGGCTAACGTCCACGCTAGCTTCCACGCTAGCTGCTATATGTTTTGCATTGAGGTGATACTTGAGGCTTGATGTGCTGCGGTGATATGCGAATTCCTTTTTGCATAATTTGCAAACAACCGTGCTCTTATTGACGCTTCCATCCGTCCGTTTTTTAAAACAAAATGTCCCATTCACGGGGCCAACCAAAGCGGTCTCATCAGCTTCTTCGTTCATGTTTGACAATTGTTCACTGTGGTTTGTTGTTGTCTGAAGTCATGAACGTTAGTTGGTGCTCCAGTATAATCGGTAACCCGGAAACTCATCCAGTGAGAAACGTTCCGCGGTGACAAAAATAAGTTCGATTAAAATGTGTTAATTTTTTAACGCGTTAATTTTTGTTTAATTAATTAATCTTAATTAACGCGTTAAAGTCCCGGCCCTAGTAATAACAATAATATAGTATTAAAACATGTTGCTTGCATAAATGTAGCATGAATAATAGAAACAAAGATTGTCTGTAAAGTGTAAAAGAATGTAACTTTGACAAAATGGCTTATGTCTTTTCAGATTTAGAGCAACTTTTATACACACAATATGATGATAAAAAATCATGCAACTGGAGGAATGCAAGTGGGTTATGGGTAAAATGTTTGTAGACTGCAGTGTCAGCTGCATGAAATACAGTTATTGCGTTTGCAGCAAATATTAAATCATCTTTTCACATTACTGTCTCCTCGGTCCAGATGTGATGTTTGTTCTACAGTTACCTGTAATGTAAATGTAAACTATGCTTGTAAAGTAATGCAAATATTTCCTGTGTAATGATACATGTGGGCTGTACATGTTTTTTCCCATTCATCTACCAAATAACTATTATTGTTTTTTCCTGCTGTAGCTTCATGTGGGTGCAGGCGGTGTGGGTTGGTTTGTGGGTGTTATTTTACAGAATTGCTGGGGGACTTCACCCTTTACAGCTAAACACCCCAGACCCCCCCTGTCAGATTAAGCAATTATTTTTCATTAAGACAAGTTCAGGCACGATATTGCTTTCTTATGACATGCGACATTTAACAAGGGAACATTCCAGTTTATCAAAAGGCCTGTGTTTTAGCTTTATGGACTTTGTGAGTGTTTGGGTCACAACATTTAAATAAATCAATATATGGAAAATATTCCTTTTAACAGCAGTAAATATAAAAAAATAGGAATACACAATTTCTTACCATTGTAATGGCAAAACAATTCTTAAAACTATAAAATAAATATTAGATCAGATTACAGACATATAGAAAAGTAATCGAAAGTAAAAGTAGTCATTGTGAAGAATAATATATATGATATGTTTTACAATAATTGATCATTGAAGTGTTATCAAAGCTGGTAAAGGTATAGCTAGTTTTAATGACTTTGTAAAACTACTCATTAAAGTAATGCAGGGCAGCTTGTAAATTTACTCCAGGTGGAACTAAAGTCTGATTTAAGAGTTGATTATATTTCACATCATTCATCCACATCTGTAAAGTAACTAGAGGTGTTAAATAAATGTAGTGGAGTAAAAGTACATGATTTACCAATTAAGTACAAAATTGTACTTGAGTAAATGTACTTACAGTAGTGACTTTACATCACTAGATGTAGTGGTACACTGTGTACACTATATACCTACTCTTAATGTTCATTTTGCCATAGTACTGTAAAATTGCACACAGATATTCATTGGAATCGACAATAACTACCAACTAGTTAGTTAGTTAGTAAGCTCCAGTTGCTAGTTCTAAACACAACTTTCTGACTGTTATAAATGCACTGCATTGTGCCTGACATTTCTGCTGAATGCTGTTTTTTTAATCAAAACAAAGTAACGGTAAAGACATCAACCAAGGAACAGTGCAATTTAAACAGCCCTACTGTGGCCAAGGAACCATTATGGGATCCTGCTAAATGCTCAAATGTATTGTAAAGTAGCACAAGTGAAGAAGAGGTATACATGCAGTGGAATATTTTCCTAAAGTTTCTTTAGCTCACATTAGCCACCATCATTTACTGGTCGATCAGTTAGGCTGCAGCATCAATATCCCTGGATGTAATAAACTGAAAAACTTGTTGTTGCTTATAAAAAGGTACAAGTTCTTCTTTTGTGATTATGTTATATGAAAAGTATAATATATATGTATTAGCATAATTTTTGACGTTTCATGACTTCCTTTTCTCGACCATTGTAGTTTTTTAGCAGAAATGTAAAGCCATCATGTGTAAAATATCGAGATCTTGAGGAAATATGGCTTCCTCTAGTCTAGAGGCAGTATGAGTAATTACACTGTAGCTCACTGCTGTGCACCCTAACCCCGGCCATACACAAACATGGGGGACACTGAGATACATTCAACCCAAAACACGTTAAAACAAGTTATTATCAAATGTTTCATTTTGTTTTGTTGCTGTTATCTGACTATACTTGTGAACTCTTTTATATACAATTATTTATTTCTGCTGATCAAAGATTTAAGTTCCATTTCCTGCAGCTACAACTGAAACCTCATACCATTTTAGCTAAGGTTCTGTAGTAATCTTCCTTTTTACTGTAGGTCCTTTCTGTTCAAAGGAAAGCCACATTCATCAAGTGAGCACCAACCTTCGCCCTCTCTATACAGCACCTGGTGAACCCTTTAAATCAATGGCATGTTGGGTTCTAAAGAGCCCTTTCCACAGGGGACATCGATACAAAGGAAAGAAATATGACCGCATTCATGAAATTATATGACTTAGGGAAGGACTGGGTGTGCATATACTGCCTCAGGGTATGGTTTAATGTCATGTAAAACCACCTTTTCATGCTCATAGTCTTTGATATTAAACACAGCATAACATTCAGTCAAAAAACGTTGTATATAGCGTAAACCATCTTGTTTTTTGTTGTCTTTTTTGCAACAGATAGCGTTGGATGGACAATCTAAAAACATCCACGTCTGTCGGCTCTGGTGGAGGTGGGGTTGGCAGAGGTGTTGGAGGAAGTAGCAAAGGTAAAATCTGAGAGGTGTAGGCTTTCTATGCGGCATAAACTTTCTTTATTTTGTATTTTCAACAAATGTATTATAACCTAACACAGGCTTAAATTAGCTGTAGAATGTCTTACTGTATGTTATTACAAATGGAGGACCAATAATTACACACAATGAGGTGTGTGTCTCAGAATTTTGGATCGAAAGATATCTTATAACATGCTGTAGTTTCTCAAAAAAAAAGACTAGTTCCAATGAGAACAGTTCATAGTGAACACTTCAAATGCCAAATCAAAAACATAACTTTTCGTAATTATTTATAATTAACCATTCTTTTATTTTGTTTACAGTGGTCACAAAATCAGTGACGACTACTAGACTGACATCGCAAAGTAAGCTGTGCCTTTCTTCGCATCTATCAAACACATCATGATTTATACACATATTGAACTTTTAGATTATACACTGAATTGATTATTCATTGTAATAAAAGATAGATTGTACAGTTGTAGCTACACTCAACACTTTCTTATGTTACGAATTTACCAAAATTACCGTTTTTTTGTTATGTAAAAGGGGGGAAACCAAAAGAAAACGATCACTAAGCAGTCCATCCCAATTAGCTTTATTGGATTTTAAGTGTCTTTTAGGTTATTTTCTTTTAGTTTTTCCGGCTCTAACAGTTCAGTCTCACATCTCTTGTTGGCTTTGTTTCAAGATGCAGCAGGTGACTTTAATCAAGTTTAAAAAAACAAAACCTATCTATGATACTTTCTAGACAAAATAATCAGCTAGCTTGTGAACATTTGGCGGATCCTTTAGCAGCTAGCTTGTTTACATTTTGATGATCTTTTTGCAGAGCTTGTGAACATTTAGCTGAACATTTAGCAGAACTTGTGGACGTTTGGCTGATCTTTTAGCAGCTAGCTTGTTTATATTTAGCTTATCATTTAGCAGCTAGCTTGTGAACATTTATCTGATCATTTAGCTGCTAGCTTGTGAAAATGTGGCTGATAATTTAGCCTGACATATTTCTTTGTGGTAAATAGAAAATAAATCTGAGCTAAAGCTAGATTACATTTGATACATTTGGTAGCCAAAATCAAAATGTTGCATCTGCAGGATGTGTAAATAACCAATATATTGCTTCAAGCTATACAGGTTGATCATAATGAAGCTATGTTTACAGATTGTTTTGCTGCCTACTTGTGGCCAAAACACTATAACAATACATGTATGCAGCTTTAATGTACCTTGTGGTTTGCCACTAGAAAGAGCTAGAGGCCTCCAAGCCTCTTAGCAAACAGCTTATTATTTTTATTAGACATTAAATGTCATTACCTCCTTCAGCAGAAAGGATGTTATGTGCGTGTCAATCAATCTTATAAGAGTGGAAGGATGTCATGGTTGAGAGTAATAGGGCATGTTCAGTCATGCCAGGCAAGCAGATGCTTACTTTAGGAATGTTCTTTTATGAAACCACCAAAAAAAAAGAAGAATAGTAGAATTTTCGAATATATGGGCTTTGCCTGTGCAGTCTTGTATTTTAAACTGGATTGAGGCAAATAATAAATTAACCATCCTTAGCCCCCGCAGACTTCTGAGTGCTTGATGATGCATTTGATAAGATTTAACCTTTTAGAGCTGAGATGAAAACCCAATGTACTATTTATGATGAAGTGGCAACTCATCTCTTCCAATTTTTTGATTTCCTGTCTTCTCCCAGAGGATCTCTCTATGAGTGCAGGAGAGTCAGGTGAGAAAGCTGCATCAGGAAGCTCCGGAGGAATCCTGATCGCATCCAGCAGCTACAACGCCGCTGGCTCAGGTGGATACGGCTCTAGTGGAACAAGCAGCTCAGGCCGGATCACATCCAGCAGCTCCAATGCCACCAGCTCAGGTGGATACGGCTCTGGCGGGACAAGCAACTCAGGGTTAATCACATCCAGCAGCTCCAATGCAGCCAGCATCGGTGGATATGCTTCTGGAGAAACAAGCAGTTCAGTCCTGACCACATCCAGCAACTCCAGCGCTGCCAGCTCCAGTGGGTACGGCTCGGGCGGAATAAGCAGCTCAGGCTTGACCACCTCTGCCAGCTCCAATGCCACCAGCTCCGGTGGATACGGAACCAGCAAGGCCGCAGGAGGCATCAGTGTCACTACTCTAGGGGCATCCTGTGCTGTATCCTCAGGGGTTGGAAGTTCAGTGACTTCAGGGGGCTCAGGGGCAGCAACAAAGGGAGCTGCTGGAGCGGTGGGGTTCAGGGCCACTGGAAAGGGATCCTCTGGCATGTCTTCTGGTTTCGTGAGTGGGGGCAGAGATGGAAAAAGAGACGGGGGTCTGGGAGCCGTCACAGTTTCAACAGTGACGAAGAACAGTTACAGTTCAGGAGGGTCTGGGGAGGCAAAGAGAGGATCGTCATCAGCAGTCACTTATTCACCTGTTCCAAAAGAGAAGAAGGGCACTACCACCATGGCAGCAGCTGTCTCAGATGTCTTCTATGGTTAGTCAAAAGTCAAGGGTCAATAAATGAATGCTGCTTTACTGAACTGTTGGGTTGTTTTCGCATTGTTTGCTGTTTGAAACAAGGCCCTCACATAACTACTTCTGGAAGAAGGATAATATGGTCAATTTTCTCTTGTTATGTTTCAGAAAGTTCAAGCACAAACTCCTCTCCAGAGTACAAAAGGAAGGAGTACGGTAAGGTTCACTTAATTAAGGCCCGAGCCGGTTTTTCAGGCCTCAGGCTCGAAAATGACATTCCCAGAACAAATGACCATAACTTGACTTCTAAAACGGGTAAATTAATCATCTTTTTCCTCAAAGCAATGATAAACCTGTGAGTTGGATGTAGAAAAGTCAGAATCAATATAGAATCTTTTTATTTTAAAGTAAATTCAGATTGAACATAGTAAAACAATGTAAATTATAGTGTCCGTCCAAATGAAAACATTACTTATAGTGAAAACCACCCTTGAATGATGGGATAGTAGACTAAAAGCTTTAGGAATCCAAACTATAACAAATAATAAGTACCCTTTATCAAGATTGATGCAAAACAAGTGACATTTGACCTTTTTAGAGAGGTTTAGGAAAAAAACATTTGGGTGGATTTGCCATATCTCTGGAACCCATTGGTCGATTTTGGTGATTGACACCTCTTTTGAACCGTTAGAGCCAATATAATCTAGGGGAAGTTCCTAAATCCATCTACACCTTACCATTGAGGAGTGAGAGTGATGCGCACGCAGTTTGCCCAAACCAAAAGCTACGTTACACTCTGAAAACTGAAAACTAGGTTTATTGACATAAATATTATGATGGATTATCAGTAATCATTTC
>NW_011346365.1:0-8611 GCF_000735185.1 Notothenia coriiceps | reverse complement strand
TGGCCAATCCAAGACTTCAATGCTGAAGGGCCAGTGGATCTATGGTGGGGATCAGCACAAAGATCAATAAACCACATTTGAAAGGGAGGGAGACAACGGATGACCAAGAAACTAGTGACTTGCTCAATTCATTTGTGAGGGATCTATTAAGAACATGACAGCAGCTGCACTACTGGTATTTTGTATACCAGCAATTGAGGGTGGACAAGTTTACTACCACTTAAGTTTAAAATAAGTGTGTTAATTACTTATTGTAAAGCATTTGAACATTCTATTGTGTCACATGTTCATTATTAAGTTGATGTATAACTGTATAGTATCTTAATTATTTAAAATATAAGGTATCTAAAAATGGCAACCGTATTTTCAGTTTTGGCAACCAAAAGCTGATGCCTGGTTGCCAGCCTGGCAACCACTTTTAAAAGTTAGCGTTGAGCCCTGATGTTGTTTAATTGTTGATATATTTATGATCCACGTCAATTATTCAGTTTCGGCGGCATTTCTTCCAGTTTTTCCAATCAGCGAGCTTTAACCATAGCTGAGGATCTTGGGTAATAGCTCGAAATGCCTACGTCTGTTTCCGGTTATTTTTATTTTGAAATTCAGTTCCTGACAGACGTCAAAAAAGCCTGAGATTATGGAATTAAACAAATAAATAAAAACAAGGATAATTGTGTGTTATTGTTGAGTAAATAACAGTGTGTTATTTAGTAAAGAATAACAAATTAGAAGGAAAAAAAGATTTTAAAAAATACAGATTTCAATATTCTGAGGCTCTGAGCCCCATTTATTTTCCTCGCGGACGGCAAAAAAAGTAAGACATTATACGATTTAAAATAAAAACAATAATCGTGGCTTGATATTGAGTAAGAACATGTTTTTATGAACCACACAGCTTCCGGTCTTCCAAGACCCGACCGGACAAAAAGACGTGTTGCAGGCATGAAGCACACTACCAATAGAAATACATTGCTTTTAAAATCGTTCTGTGTGACACGAAAGAAAGGGGAAAATCGTATTTGTGAACACGAATCAATAAATTAAATGTCGTGACTATAACATGAAATGCCGTGAGACTGGGTTGGATGCCACAAGTTGTTTTCTATAAAACAATGGCACAATATCGTGTTGGTCTCCTTTATGACAAATTGGAGTTTTGTCAACATTTAAGAAAGCACCTGTTCGATTTATCCGAGCACTTCACTGTATATTCTTTTTGTCTAACCATCTTTCTGTGGCAGTATTTAAAACCAAACAAGGAAGATTCCAAAGCTGGATATTAGGTATGTTACCATTACAGCCTCTAGGAAAGCTAACCAGGACTGTATTGTGTTAATTTTTTAAGGATTTAGACAAATTGACAGTTCACCATTTGGATAATCAACCTAGATAAAAACTGTAAAAAAGGAGATAGAAAAAAGGACTGGTAGACAGTTCAGAAAGGATTTTTTGTCAATTAGATGTTCAAAAAACGTTATAGTGTTATGACTTATTACTGAGGGAGGAATGTTTGCAGGCAACGTGTTTACGGTTGGACTTTCTTACCAATCTCTTTTCCAACTTCTCCACTGACTCATGTGTTTTCAAGCACCACACAGATTATAATAACTCTCTGCAACTTCCACTCTCGCTCCATGTTTCAGTCTCGCTCTATATCTCACTTGATTCCTCCATCTCTCCTCCTCCCAATTATTTGGTATATTCCTGCTTCCTCCTCTCTCTTTCGCTCTCTTTCGCTCTTACTGTGGGCCACAGTGAGATTCAGGTCAGAGACGCGTAGGCGAAGAGAATTTGATTCCAGCCCCCCCACCGTCAAAACATGTAGTGGGTGACAGATTTAAAAGGACGAAAGTGATGGGGGAAGAGGAAGCCAGCCCCTACCTCTTATCCTCACTGCCTTGTCACATTGGATCTGGTTCAGACACAAACATGGGGAATGGAAATGACGCCAGTTGAGTCAAAAATAGATCATGTATATTAATATTAAATAAAAGTTGAGGAATCATCAGCTAATAAATATTATGGAAAAATATATGGTATTTAATATGTGCCGATATTGTATCTAAAGTTAGCTTGTGTGTTTACTTAAGGTTTGTTTCTCAAATGAGGAAACACAATTGTGCAAACTTGAGGTTTTTGCTAAATGTGCAAGCATCATGTATATTATATTTTGACTTTTGCAGTGCTTTGCCTGTATTTTTATTTATTTATTTTATGTTAACTTTTTTAAATGTATGTTTAATATGTGACATTATGATATGACTTATAAAATATGATGTTGAACTTGATATACTGTACATAGTTTTTGTTGAACTCTTCATGCATCTGACAAGCATTGTTACAAAATGTCATTACAAAAGTAAATTAGCATATATCCAACATATTATTTTCCTTTATGGACTGTGATAGGATTTATGCAGACTTGCACAATGCCTGCTACCAGAGGCACATCCAGTTGGCAAACATAAATCCAGGACACACACATGCATACATAAACACAGGTGCTTCAGAGACAATTACTCTCACAATTGTTCAGCTATTTGTCAGCTTGCTTCTTCAACCAGTAACAGATAGGTGCTGAAGTTGGCACATATACCTCACAACTATCGGACAGGTCCAGCCTGTGACCTAGCATCACATCAAAGCAAACAAACACACTCAAATCCAGGCTTTCCTGGCTCACCTCAATCACCTTAAACGGAGCCTGACCTTCAGCAAAACACACTTATTGCAATATCTCACGGCCGATATCGCTCATCCAACTAGCCTGAAGGGCTGAGCTTAAGTATGTGCCATCATCGCCACCAGTCTTGACCTGGTAACGCCAACATTTGAACCATGTGCCCTTTTTAAACATGAAATGCATGTTTTCATCTTTACTACTGGAACAGATATGGCTTATTCAAATACACTGGTGCTGACCTATCCTGCTGTAAATGGATCAGGCTCTTTACACTGAGGACAAGGTCAAACCATACATTCTAACACCAGCGTTTTATTCTACATCGCCAATTTGGCTTACTACTCCCTCACTGAGAGTTGGACCCATGATACACACCTGTTTGCTATCCTGGCTCCAACATGGTGGAACCAGTTTGATATCAGGACTGCTGGAAGTCTACACATCTTCCATCCAAGCCCCCAAGGAAGTGCACAGGACGTTGAGGCAAATGTTCGTAGTGGTCTAACGTTTCACTACTTTTTGTGTCTGTTTTGTGACGCTGTAACTTTTCCAATTGGCTTACATTGGGAAAGAGACGTCTGTGAATCAGCGGATTTGTTTTCTTCTCTATGAGCCCATATACAGGTACTTTTGCTCCCTAGAGTCAGGCCATATTGGTTTCATGCGCCAATGAGAAACTTGTATAGGAATTAACAGGGCCCTGTCTCTGACGCTATATCCAGTTCTCTTTTTATATCCATGCTTGGGTCGCAGGTCGCAGGCTAAAGACCTAACTGTTTCAACTTTCTTTTCTTTTTTTTGCACTGTCATTTTTTGTATTGTCATTACGTAGTACAGTTGCTATGTAACAAAATGGTTTCTCTGCATTTGACCCATCCTAGTGTTAGGAGCAGTGGGCTGCCATTATGAACGGCGCCCGGGCAGCAGTGTAGAGAACGGTGCCTTGCTCAGGGACACCTCGGTAGCACTTGGTCTTGCCGGGACTTGAACTGGTGACCTTCCAGTTGCCAAGCCAAGTCCCTGGACTTCTCCATCAACGCCCTGCAACTGCACCTTGACTAATAAAATCTTTAAAAATATGGAAAAAAATATTGGTTGTAGCATTTGAAATAATTTGCCTTATTCAAAGCTCATGCACTAGCACTAAAAACAATTGGCTTATTTGAGCTGAAGTGCTTGCAGGATTCATGCTGTTCTGAATTCTTCCCTCATGGTTGACTGCACATGCTCCTGGCCAATGTCCGGTTTCAGGAATATAAGACTCAGGCTCACCATCAACACTGTGATGATGGACATGCCGGGCAGCACACTACTGCTGCTACTGATCCTCTCTGCTGGTGATGATACCTGTGTGTCATTGGTCCTGGCACTCTCTACAAACTTCACAGGGAGGCTGAAAATTAAACAGGGGCTCCCTTCCCTGTCTGTGGCCCGCAGAAACGTGTGTGTGTGTGTGTGTGTGTGTGTGTGCGTGTGTGTGCGTGTGTGTGCGTGTGTGTGTGTGCGTGTGTGTGCGTATGTGTGTGTGTGTAGGTGTGTAGGTGTGTGTCTGTGTACAGGAGTGCTTTTATACTGGAAATGCAAGATACATGGGATTTGTGTGTGTAAACATTTTATTTTGGTCTTGAGCTTGCACATTATATACTCATTTGTGCAACATCTTACAAAAACTTTACGTTTTGTTAGTTGTTAACTGATGTTGTGCGTACTACACAAATAGCCTACTGGTATTCCTCACTTTCTCCCCCTTATTTTTTCCTCCTTCCACTTGGCTTCTCTGATCTCCAACACTTCTCTGCAGACAGCAAACACACCACCAAGTTGTCAAGAAACAATAGCTCTGATAACACAAATACACACATGTCGGTGAGCACACACAGCAGGCTTTTAGCTAGCCAGCACATCAAGCCATAGCCACACTTCACACCTGGGCTGGCTGGCATTTATTGGGTAAGCTCCTACCCAGTGGGAGGGGAGGGAAGAACAACACCTCTTCACTGCTGTAACAATCTCACAGCTCCATGACCGGGGGAAACAAAGACAGCAGTGCTAAGACTCAAGAGGCGACCGCCCTTTACTAAAGTGTGACTGGTTAACAGAGGAGTGGGCTTAGTTTGTGTAACTTCCCTCAAGTAGCAGATGTCCAAACTTGACATACATTGAATACATCTACAATCATATCTGTAACTGGTAACTTTGTACTCAAACAATGGATCGACTGACTCGAATGTGAAATATGTTCCTCATTGTTATGAAATTCACAATTCTGCAATGTCCAACTTCTTTTAGCATCTTTCTTGTTTAGTTTTGTTGGACTGCTAAAGTACTACTTTGCTTTGATAAACCTGCTGAACAATTTTGGACTGTGCTATGCTCAGGTGCACTGTACTACCTGCTTCCAGTTACATATTGCTAATCTGGCAGTTATTTGAAACCCATCTGATAATGTTTTTCTATTTAAATAATGTAACAATGCTCTGAACATTCTCTGGTAATGTAACCATTAATTATTGCAATGATAAGGTCCAAGTTAGCATGAAAGTTAATTATGGAAGCTAGAGACAGGCATCATTTTAGGTTGAGGTTTCTGTGTACAACCAATTGTAATCACATGACCAAATTATTATATCAGAGGACTATAACTCAACAACTCGCTCACCCCTGGGCACTGTATGATTCAGTTGGAAAAATTGCTTCTGGACCTTCAAAAGATTGGTTTGTCAAAGTTGTAAAGTGTAATAAACTGGAATTATCCTTTAGTTTTGTACACATTATTTTCAAACAACTGTGATTTCAGGACACATTTTGGGTAAACTACGTTCTTGCAGTGAATGCCATGAAGGTGAGCATACTACTGTACCTCAGTGTGCCAGGACATCTCCATAGACCTCAAAATGATCCAATTTACACATCCCCCTCAGCACTTTATTTTTATGTCCAGCCCTTGAGAAGACAACGACAGACTGTTTAAGAGTCTTTATGCAATGGTTGAGGAGACCAAGTTGTAAAAAATGCTAATAAAACACTTTCTGTGACCTGTGTTTTATCTGTGTTCATTCTTCCTTTTTCTGCTGGTGTTTAGAAAATGAGTTATGGCAGAGATAGGTCTGAGGGGCGTGTGGAGGGCAGGGTTTTAAAGGGCCGGTGGAGCGAGGACAGGAGGTCTAAACAACTGAAGGGCAAAAGGCACACAGTGGTTTAGATAGTATGGAGGAAAGGCTCATAAACTGGCATGAAAACAAAAAAGATGGTGGGGATGTGAGAGAAAGTAGTTGTTTTTTTCTTTATTAAACATCATGAACCAGGAACTTTAGCATGGACTTTGATGGAACGCCCCTCACAGTGAAGAGGCAAGATTAGCCTCTTAGTGACTAAACACATAATACAACACGGATCAAATGTGTTCCCTGCATGTTAACAATATTTCGTTTAATTTAAACATTTTAGTTTTGGGGCAAAAAGTTATATTTGCTGTAATAGAAAAACATTTAGAAAGAGGACTTTTTTTTTTAAGTACCTGTATAGCAAAATATTTCCAGGAAAAAAGTCATTATAAGGTGTCTATTATTTATACTTTGGGTTATTATTCACTTCCTATATCCAACTAATACATATATTTATCCACATTTAAAATATTCAAAACTTTAAAAAAAAGTATCCTAGCATACTTTATCATTACGTTTTTAGCAAAATCAGCTAAATAAAAAATCTAACATCAGTGTGTTCCACATGTTAGTCAATGATGCAGGTAGCATTCTACAGATGTGATAGGAGATTTCTTTCTCATGTTTTTCTTGTTAATGAATCAATCAATATTGTGAAGCTGAATTTTAACCACGGGAAAATAAAGGAACCATTACGGAGAGGAGAGTAGTAAACACAAGTCTTCAAACTGACTCTCAGGCAACCTTGACTTCAAAACCACTGTCGTAATTAGAAACAAAATGAGGTGAGCTGTCACTGAAAAACACTGAGATTGACCCACTTTGGTGCAGTCAACAATAAACTAGCTTTTCTTCACCTTTTATTGTCGCCTCCTCCCTCCGTCTTCTTTGCTGCTGGGAGTGGGGGGGGCGGTGGCTGGGGATCAAGGTCTCTTGAGTGCTAAAATTACTGTTGTTGTGCGATGTTTACAGTGGCTTTAGAACCAGAGGCACAAATTACACTGTCAGGGACACATACATCCATGTGGGATGAAGAGGAGGAGAAGCTGCAAATGTTCACCATGGAACACCTTCAATGGCTGATAATACAAGAGGCGTGTCTGCTCTTATTAAAATGTGTGCCTGAATCAATAAGAGGCATAATTAGAGTTGTTAGAGCAAATTAAAACATGGCTATTATGTGGCTGTACAATGTTGCTCCATAAACTGTTATTACAGGGGAGAAGCTGTGTGTGTGTGTGTGTGTGTGTGTGTGTGTGTGTGTGTGTGTGTGTGTGTGTGTGTGTGTGTGTGTGTGTGTGTGTGTGTGTGTGTGTGTCGGCTAGAGATGGAGGATTAGGTGCGATAGTTGCCTCTTTCTACTGTAATTACCACTCCTTTTATTGACGGACTGCTCACTTTTCTCTGGCTTTTGTCTAAACTACAATTTCCTCCATTGTACAGTAGTCATTGTGGAGTGTATTTCCACTGCAGTGGTGCCTCTTTTTCACTTCAAATTGTTGCTATCCTCACCTCAGATGAACAGTCAGCTACTCCACCCATACACACAGACATTGTTCAGTCATTTTTGTTGTCTTTAAACTTTCACCACGTGTAATAAAGACATGCAATTGTTTAGAAAATGTACTTATTGATATACTTTATCAGTGGGTCACAGGTTCAAACCCCACTACAGTGAGCATGTCGTTGTATCCCTGGGCAAGACACTTCACCCCAAATTGCTCCTGTGGGGATTGTCCACAGTACTGAGTATGTAAGTCGCTTTGGATAAAAGCGTTCTAACAAGTAACATGTAATAGAATGACCTCTTTCTGCGTTCTTTAGAATTTCACAGATTAAAAATGCTGTTTATGTTTACATATTCCACTTATGGTCAATTTTCAGGGGGAAAATTACTCTAAATGCAGATGTGTAAGTCAGCAACTTAAAGTAGTCTTCTGTTAATGTGTCTGCTTTTTACATACCATCATCTTGTTATCAACAAAGACACCCTTTCCTTGTTTTGTGTATATTCTTTTTTTGAATAGTGTTCCTCTCTTCTATTAACCCTTAAAATATGTGGCTGTGGTGACTTTAGTTTACCATAATTCACTTTTGGGTTACAGTTCCTACACGGACCTTGTTTAGTGTAACACCGAGTATTTAGGTTGCCAAGCTAGAGCTAGCAAGGCACTCTAACTTGACTCTCATGACTGAGCACATGTTTGATATCTCTATGGCTTGATGGAAAATAAAGAGTGGAATTCCATCTTTAATACTCCGCCTCCGACTCCTTCTTACCGGCACTACACTGGTGACCCTGCGTTTTTGAGATAGTTTCCGAAAAAAATTTGAACATGGCTGAACGAGATATTTTCGTTAAGCTGCCGGAGTTTTGGGAGCACGCCGCGGAGGCATGGTTTGCACACGTGGAGGCTCACTTCGCTTGCAGGCATCTCCACGACGAAGAGCTGAGATATTACCACGTGGTGGCTTCGCTGGGGGTTTCTACTTCAGCCAGCTTAGTGGGTTTCATCGCAGCACCCCCACGCCTCGGCAAATACGAGGCTATCAAGGCTCTTCTCCTGAAGACATTTGGTTTATCGGCGAGAGAAAGAGCCCGCCAAATTATGGACATTCAGGGCCTCGGAGATGGCAAGCCATCTCAGTTAATGGAGAAGATGCTAAGCCTGCTAGGAGGGGAAGATACCCAGATTTTGTTCATGGAAATGTTTCTTCAACACTTACCTCCCCGGGTCCAGACGGCGTTGGCCAACACACCCAT
>NW_011346364.1:0-4494 GCF_000735185.1 Notothenia coriiceps | reverse complement strand
GCACACAGCTTTCAAACCTGTTTTTATTTATCCTAATAATTATAAAGGTGTGCCTCTTTACTTAATTATGTCCTCCACCAGGGGGTGCTGCAGCACCCTCAGCACCCCTACTTCCCACGGCCCTGCCAGCAACTTGAGGAGACATGGCAGTGTTTAGAGAAAGCTGCAGAAACCAAACCCTGAAGAAGCTCAAACACAACGGAGACCAGGGGACACTATAGAGTGACGCACACAGCTGAGAGACATGGGGACACTAAAGAGTGTCGCAGACAGCTGAGAGACATGCAAATGGGAGACAAGGGGACACTAAAGAGTGACGCACACAGCTGGGAGACATGGGGACACTAAAGAGTGATGCACACAGCTGAGAGACATGGGGACACTAAAGAGTGACGCACACAGCTGGGAGACCAGGCAACACTAAAGAGTGACGCACACAGCTGGGAGACCAGAAAAAAAAGTTTAACTTAAAAAAAAAACGTTTTCACCCAGCTGTGTGCGTCGCTCTTTAGTGTCCCCTGGTCTCCAGCTGTGTGCGTCACTCTTTAGTGTCCCCTGGTCTCCGTTGTGTTTGAGCTTCTTCAGCGTTTGGTTTCTGCAGCTTTCATTAAACGCTGCCATGTCTCCTCAAGCTGCTGAATGTTCTCTAAACGCTGCATGTGTTGTCAAGTTGCTGAAGATGTTTCTTCATGTGGAACCTTTGGGTTTTTATATCTAGGTCATTGCAAAGTGTTTGCACCTGTGGGCCACCGTACCTTTAACCTCTCAAAGAGATAAACATCCACATAAAAAGTTTCAACACTGCAAAAATACTTTAAATCATAGAAATACACCTTTATGTACAGAGTAATGCATCTGGTGCAGGATCAGCACTAACGTATACCTTACAGTAAAGTGATATTGATTTCTGCAGTTAAATGCAAGACAACAGACCGTCCACTGATCATCATAGCCCCTTGAACTTTTGTGCAACAAGTTTCACAAAATGAGAAAGAAAACTGGAATGTTTCTAAAAAATGAACACAAATAAAAACTCCCTTATTTTCAAGATGAAAGCATGAAAGTGCATCGTCATGAAACGCTTCTGGTCTTGTGTGTGAGAGAAAAACGTAACCAAAGCAAAGACGTGGCTCAAACGGCTGCATAAGTACAGATATACCATATAAATAGTAGTCAAATATCTCAATAAGTGCTCACGTTCTAATATATAAATACATCTTACATCTTATCTATTTTTGTGCAATAGCAAATTCCATGCATTTTTTTTACCAAGATAAAAACCACGACATTTAGAAAAATGCAACAGAGGAAACTTTTCTGTTTCTCCTTTTTTTTTTTAAGATTGTTTCACAATAAATCAAGCTGCAGCCGGATCGACGGCACGAGAAACAAAGAGCTTTCTTCCCATAATAAATAAATAAAAGATGAAAAGCAAAGTAAAGGCACAGACGCTCGCCGCCGCTTCCGAAGCACCGAACCGCACGAGGAAAGCGTCTACTTCAAATTTGGTCAGACTGTTTCATAATACACATTTCCCCTTATATAAATAGTGTTCAGTTACTGCACTACTGCATCACACCTCGATATGATTACATTAAACAACAGTCTATTCTCAAAGTACACATACAGTCAAATATTCGTATGCATCTAAGAAGGAGTATAAGTATCGTACAGATCCATAAATATAATTTATGTGCAATTGTATGCAAACTACTATGTCAGACAAAGGCATATTAGCATAATATCTTTCCGTATTGCACCTGCACCCAGCAATGATTCTCCGGTTCTCCTTCGGCACCTTTTCAAGTTCTCCTTCTTCTGTTTCAAGTTCTTCTGTTTCCGGTTCTTCTGTTTCAAGTTCTTCTGTTTCCGGTTCTTCTGTTTCCGGTTCTTCTGTTTCAAGTTCTTCTTCTTCTTCTGTTTCAATCTCCTCGTCAAACGGAGCGATGTGCAACACCAGAGGGCGTTTATAAAGATCCTCTGAGGGGGTTAGAGTTAAAGATGAGAGTGAGATGAGTTTCTCAGTGAGGTTCCTCTGTGGTGATCTTCAGCGAGGCGATGGCGTTTAGGCAAGTTTGTACTTCCTGTTCTGGGTTTTTCCCCGGGTTATTTTCTCCTCCAGCGTCTTCCACTGCAGATTCGATGCCCAGGAACGACCCCTCGCTGCTGGGGGTCGTCGGGGCCGAGGAGAGGGGGGGATCAGGGCTGGAGGAAGGTGGAGGTGTGGAGGTGGAGGGTAACATCTGGTGTCCTCCAATGGGAACCAATGGGAGAAGAGAGCGGGTCGAATGCTGGGAGTGAAGGGGAAGGTGGCTGAGGAGGTTTTTGGGGGGCGACAAGCTGCTCCTCTGATCCTGGAAACAAAAGAGAATCAGAGTTCCTTTATTAGGGTTGCGACAAAAGTGTTTTTGACACAGCAGTTAGTAAAGCATATCCCAAATGTCTAAGTCTAGGGGTCTGAGGGGTCTAGCATCTTTGATGAGAACTTGTTTCTTTGCAAAAGGCCGAAACTTCCCACCACTATCATCCAAATCTAAACCCTATTAGGAGCCGAACCTCCCAAACCTATCCTTTTCATTTCAAAGGCTATCGTAGTTCTGTAAAGAAACAGTCCTAAAGAAAACGTGGAAGCGTCGCCTGTCCCAGATGTTCTGTCCCAAAACAAGGAAATAAACAAGGACATATTTGACTTGGGAATCTGCAATGTGTTACCTTTCCACCATTTTGGGGTAAAATGCTTAACCGGACTTTTGGTTTAGCTTCGGGCCGGGAATCAAATTGGTGAGTTTCAACTTCTTTTCTTTGCCAAAGGCCAAAAGTTCCCACCACTAACATCCAAATCTAAACCCTAGTAGGTGCCGAACCTCCCGTTGCCTATCATTTTCATTTCAAAGGTTAGTGTAGTTCTGAATCTGTAAAGAAACAGTCCCAACAAAACGTGGAAAGGTATTTCCAAGTCAGGGCTTGTTTGAAACACTCTCATTAAGTCTCCGTCCCAAAACAAGGAAATAAATTTGACTTGGGACTTGGGCTACCTTTCCACCATTTTTGGGGAAATGGTTCTTGGACTTTAGGTGTAGCACCAAATTGGTGAGTTTTAACTTCCTTTTCCAAAACATTATCAATGGTTTCTTTGCCCAGGGCCAAACTTCCCACCAAAGATTATCAAAATCTAACCCATATTTTCAGAGGTTTCATAATACCGATCATCTCCATTTCAAAGACTCTTCGAGGTTTTGAAAAGAAAGAAAAGATGGCACATCCCGTATATCAAAGTCAGGATCAGCTTGAATCTCACGAAGGAAGGCTATGTGCCGAAACAATTAAAAACAACAAGGAAATATTGATCTTGACAATCTGCAATGTGGAACGGTTTCACATGCTTTGGGAATTTGCTCATTGGCGTTTCGGATAAGCAACGGGACCCGAAGTGTTGAGGTGCATCTTTCTACTCCAATCATATCTTTCCTTTGTTTATGTTTGAGCATAGATTCCTAACCCTATAACTCGGGGGTGTCCTTACCGTCTCCATTTCAAAGTGTCCTTTCTCCATCTCCATCTTGATGGCCTGCGCTCGGCTCTTCTCCCCCTTGTATTGATGTTGATGTTGATGTTGATGCGATCCTCTGCGTGGAGAAACCGCTCTGAGCACAACCCTCTGCCTCCCTCTGGCCGACGCCTCCCCGGGGGAGAGGGGCCTCTGAACGGGGGAGAAACTGGGAGAACTGGGCCTCAACGGAGAGGAATCCCAACGAGGGGAAGACCGTCCTCTCGGGGAAAGTTCCCTCATCGGGGACGGATAACGAAGACGAGATGGAGACGGTTCTCTGATCGGAGACTCCCATCCTGGAGACAGCAGACAGGAAGTGTACGGGTCGAACAGGAAGCTGGTTTGATCCGGAGAAAGCATCGTCAACGAGTCTTCGTCCGTAGACTTTGAGTATCCGTGGATGGTGGAGGTGACGGATAAAGACGTGACACCACACGATTGAGGACTCGTGCTCCTCGAACGCAGTTTCGGAGTCGAATCTCCGTCGTAATCCTCGTCCTCTTCGTCCTCTTCGTCGATCTCGTCTTCGTCCATACCGTCCGAATCATCGGCGTCTGAGAACTGGTGTTTGGCGGTGACCGATGTCTTTGATTCGTCCACTTCGAAAGAGAAACAGCAGTTTAGTTTGAGCTGAAATGCTGTCTTTTACATTTGTATTGTGCAACGCCTTGTCTTTTATGCTGCAACACAAACATGTCCCAAACTGGGATCAACAAAGTACTTCTTATCTTATCTTCCTCGGTTGTAGGACTCATTCCTGCACTCACTGAAGCAATAACCACTAAACCATTAATCAGATAAGTTTATATAAGTCTGTACGTTACCCTTTTCAAGATTGAAGGCTTTATTGCCATGTGCACATTAGCTACAGTGTAGATATGGCAATGAAAAACGGAAGTCACGGACTCCTTCAACAGTGAAAATGAATATATATAGGAAATATA
>NW_011346363.1:0-12323 GCF_000735185.1 Notothenia coriiceps | reverse complement strand
CCATGTGGACACAAGAGAAACATTGAAGTTGTACTGCTGTGTGTGTGTGTGTGTGTGTGTGTGTGTGTGTGTGTGTGTGTGTGTGTGTGTGTGTGTGTGTGTGTGTGTCTTACCATGTATGGCCTGTACTTCATTTAGCAGACAAACACACTTCACATCTGATACTTTTCTGTTCTAATGACTTCATGTTGAGAGGGACAAAGGCATGTGACTTTGTGTAACTATCTGCAGGTTAGTGAAGAATGTGTATTGTGTGAAGACTTGTCCTCACATGCACACTGTGGGAGGCAAAATGCAAAATTACCGAAACAGCAGTTCATTTTGGTCCAATCAGAGGAGGCTACAGATGCTGCAAACCTGGTGGACAAGATAAAAGCAGAGGGATGGTAAGTTAGTAAAGTGCATCATAAACAAAACCAGCTGACATTTGTTCAATTGCTTGTGAACCAGGTTGAGTTTGTGAAAATATTAAATAATCATTATTATTTTTACAACTGAGCTGTTGATGTCAGTATACACAGGGAACATATGTATTCCTTAAGTAATGGGACTAAGAGTCTTAAGTCCAGCTAGCAGCTTTGTGAGGCTGCACAGTGATGCTTAGTGAAATGTCACTATGCTAAAATGCTAAGCAGGCGTTATGTTTAGCGATTACAATCTTAGTTTGCATGTTAGCATGCTGACATTTGCTAATTAGCACTAAACCAAAAGATGTTAATAGAAAGTCATTCGTTTTGCACATTGATTTCATTACATTAGATGTTACTTGTTGGACGCTTTTATCCAAAGCAACTTACATACTCAATACTGTGGACAATCCCCGCAGGAGCAATTTGGGGTGAAGTGTCTCAGGGACACAACGACATGCTGACTGCAGTGGGGTTTGAACCTGTGCTCCCCTGATCCGAACTCCAACACAACACACTAATCCACTGCGCCACACACCTTTGTTTTGATTCATAAATCAAAGTATTGCACAGAGTCAAATATTATGTGGCAGAGGAGGAGGGGTTCGACGGTTCGAATGCAGACTCTGAATTTCACTCTGTGTGGAAAGTCAGACATGCTCTGGGGATCATGAAAACATTTACAACATATCATGGGATTCACTTAGGCAGATATTAACATATTTCACCCTTGAATGGTCTGTAAGTGCATGGCTAAAAGTAGATTTAATAGATAATAAACAGCCTTTTAATTTGAACTGTAGGTGTTAATTGTTATGGTCTGTCTAGGCTATGGCGGGGCCACCAACAGAAGACCACAGGTTATGGGTGTTTCGCAACTTTCGCCCCTTGTAAACAGACGTCTACCCACACCGCCTGCAGCTGACCCTCCTCAGGATCTGCTCCACATGTGTTTTTCCTCACCTATCACGTACAATGTGTTGGAGCGCTAGCCAATAGCGAGCGTGACATAGGGATGTCACTATGTTAGGGAAGTAAACAAAGGAGTCCAAATGGAGGCGTCTTGGGGGTCTTTCACATGCACAAAAACCTACGAAGGAAAGCGAAAAAACCCAATGGCATAATAGGGCCCCTTTAATTGTATGAGCAGGAGCTAGAGACTCATCTAGTGATCCATAAATGACCTGCATGAATATCCGCAGGGCTTCTATCCAAAATAAAGAAAACTATTTTGGGAGTAATAGTAGATTGCAATAATGTGTTAAGAGTCCCTTTAACTATGGTGCTGGTATCACACCCACGCCCAATAATCAGTCACAATGTCACTGTTTCGTTAAAACACGTGTTACCATTCCTGTGAACTTCATTGTTCCATTGTCCCTCACAGATACAAGCGTGCAACCTTTCAACCATCGCCTCATCGGCCTCCTGCCCAGTTTATCCTGGCATCTGCAGCTCGTGTTTTGGGCAACAAACCGGCGTCTGTGAAGCCAGATAACCTTGCCCCAGCGTGAGCACATAATCCCCAGCTGGCATGTAACAACATTTTTACCCAGTTAGTAAGTGAAATGCACACTCAATAGGTTAAAGGTCAGAGTTTATCAGTGAGCGAGTGCCAGTTTCATTGCAAAATTAAACACACACCATCCAAATGTTGCTGTAATACCAGGGAGTCTGCCAAGAGGCCAAGATGCCAGACGGAGCACTGGAGCCTGAATACAGTAGGACACCTTAGAAAACTCCTGAAAAGCTGTATTTAAAATGATGTACTCAATGTTAAAAATCGAATTGATAAAAACGTAATTTAAAAAATCTCAAAAGTGTAAGATTATTAAATTATGTGAGTTATTAAAAAGGGAACATTTGACAACTGGTACACATAAAAGAATATCAACAGGTAGTGGGAAACAAGAGCTACCACTCACATATGGGGGGGGGGGGGTTGAAACACAGGTGAACACATTTGACAGGAGGAAAAACACAGGGAGTAAAACACAAGGAGAGAATAAATGTCAAAATAAAACAGAAAACTAAGTTTGTGACAGAAATAGATCTAGTGGGTTCGAAACTGTTTTGGTGGTGTTGGGTTAGGAAGAGTGAATTCACCTGAGGTCTGAACTCCTCATCTCTGCTAGAGGCTACATTAGCTGCTACTAGCATAACACAAACCTGTTGGTGGTCCAGTTACATTGTGGATAGTGAAGGCACCATGTTTTGACAGCATGACATGAACATGTAACATGCTGAAAATAAAAAAAGGGACATGTCTAATTTTCTGCTGCATTGATTTCAATTCGTTTTTTCTTCGTACTATCTATTGTCAAAGTGCAGTGCAAGAGCGTAGTGGTGAATCAGTTACAGTACATAAGCGTTTTATTAGCCTGTATTGATAATTATTAATTAATGATTAATTACAGTGTTTAAATAAAACAATACAAGTAGGTCAAACCGACACTTGCTAGCTTTGAGGACACAGATTATCCTCCTAGATGCATGTTTGTGTGTTGTCTGTGTTCTTTCCCCTACATCTGCCCTCTGATGCCATGACAGCTTAAATCAGGGGCCCCCAAATGTCAGCCATGATGGTAAACACTGATGTTATATTGTATTTTCTGCTGCAGGGCACGACATTGGCTCCTCCTGAAACAACCTGCTTCTCCAGCCCGCCTCTCAAAAATTACTCTATATACTAACTAAATATTAACCAGGAGGTCTCAAAGTTGTGAATACAGTGATTTATTGATTCCAGGTTTCCTTTTTAATCAGTTTTTTTTATTTGGGGTAACTTTTTCTGACACCATCTTATTTTTTGTTAAAGCGTATCTTTGTATTAAATGTGCTTTACACATTTAAACTTATTATTTTTAACACAGTTTANTGGTTTTAATGAGAAGTTAACCTGCCAACCAGTGAAGTCAGTCTAATAAAGCATTCTAATGATTTAGTTTACACATAATTTTCCATTCCCCGCCCGCGGACCTGAGCAGCCAATGGCCTTTCAGGATCTATTTAAGACGCGGACAGTCCAAGGTGGTTCAGATTTCAGCGCTCCGAGCGCAACAGGACGTACTTCATTATTCTGACCAGGAATACACACACACACACACACACACACACACACACACACACACACACACACACACACACACACACACTATTCCGCAGCGACATCCGACTCATTGATTTCATTGTTCGAGACTTTTACTCTGAGAGGAAACAGCTGGGAAAGGAAATGAAAGCGTGGAGGGTTCGATTTCTGTACTTTCTGGTGTTGAATGCAGCTGTGCAGTATGTGACCTCTCTGGAAGAAGAGCACTCCGATTCTATTTTTGGTGAGTTTAAACTTCATGCACATCCACTCTCACTCACATCGACACAAGCGGGGGTACAAACTGCAGGTTAAATCGAGTTTGGTGCAGATAGTCGCGATGGAAAGCAAATCGTAGACAATGTAGGATATTTATCGGCAATTTACGCGCCGTAGCAGTGTCGTTTGGTCTCTGAGAATGACATTAACGGTCTTCATTTGATAGTATGCTTCACGTGTCTATGACTAAACTCTTGTTAGTGCTTTTTGGCGAATATCCAACATCTACTCAATACGATTAGCTGTCTTTAATTAGAGACATGGTAATACTTTTCACTTTTAGAGAGCACAAGAGGAAGAAAAGTGGAAACTCTCAGCAAACTAAACATGAATTAAGTTTTTTAAATGCTGCTATGAAAAGCATTTCCATTTGCAATATGGCTTCAATACTTTCCCAAATGAAAGCCTTATACATGTCTGTGTCCCTGCAACCCCCACTCTGGACGGCAGCCCCCAGTTGAGTCGAGTCAGCTGACCGTCCTGTGCAGATTATAGTCGGTGAGGAGGCATGAACAAAGCTGGAGAAACTCTGCCAGGTTTCTATGGAGCTCAGTCTGGCCAAGTGAACCCCTGTAACCCCCAGGGACTGATCTGTTCTAAGGTGGAGGCTCATTTATCGAGGGGCCCGAGGGGCTTATTGGAGCCAGTCACTCAGTTAGCTAGTCAGGCGTGTCAGACCTCCAAGCCAGCGATTAGATTTACACATCTGAAAAAACACCAGTGTGACACAGGAATCTCTTCTTTTCTTTGTTCTGTAAGTTAATTTATCCTCTCTTCCAGGTAACTTCCTCGACCCTCTAAAGGACCTGTTTGCCCAAAATGACGACAGCAATCAAACCGTGACTAAATTCTCCCTCAGAAAACCAAGCGTCCCCGATGATGACCTGTGCTACATCGTTCCTGGAAAGCCTGAGTCCCTGGCAGCCTGCAGCTTCGACAGCACCTCCAAAACCTTCCTGGTGATCCACGGATGGACGGTGAGGCCAAAGGCTTCGGCCTGCTGTGACATGTCCGCGTCTTTAAAACAACCAAAGACTTTGTTCACACAACTCTCCTTTGGTTTAGAAAGAAACACACCTCTTGTTTGAAGTGTGTCATTACTGCAACAAGTTTCAGTGGACTCAAGTCCTGCCAAATTAACATAACTTAAAGGGGACCTATCATGCAAAATGCACCTTTGTACGTCTTTTATACATGAATATGTGTCCCCGGTGTTCCAGGGAACTCATCAAGTGTCAGAAAACACAACCCTCTCTCTTTTCCTCCATACCCAAATCTCTAAAAACGGGGCTGCAACAGATTTGATATAAATTGTTCTGACATCAGAAACGAGGAGCTCCGCCTATATGCGCAACTCTCCACCTATCAGGAGGAAACAGCCACGGCCATTGCCGTTCGAAAGCGCTGGAGACGATGTAGTACATATGCCAGGCCTGTAGGTGGCGCTGTAGTCTGCCACAAAAGCAGCGAAGAAGACTTCTCACAGATTCAGCCCTTGCAAAAACAGGGCTGAAAAAGAGCAAATAGAGCGAAATGAGGCATTGGCTAAAATGCATGATCTGTTTGGTATTTAAAAAAAACAAAACTTCGCAGACATGTTTGATATAGGTATGTATACAATATATTATTCAAATATAGCATGATAGGTCCACTTTAACTTATTGACACGCTGCAACGAGTTGAAGTTTATACCAAAGAACGAGGTTTCGACTCAGGTCAATGTTGTCTGGACTTGAGTCAACTTGAGTCTGTTCTGATGACTTTAAACTTGACTTCTCAGAAAATGAATGGAAAAACTTTGAAGTTTAAGATTTGTTACTAGACATGAGACATGAGGAAGGCTTTTTGTAACGTACCGATACCGTTATGAAATATAAGCAACCATGAAAATCAATGCATTAACTTGAGATTTAGACAAATCTTAAGATAAAGTGGACTATAGTTTACTCTGATTTCACAATGTGGCAATAAATCAGATTCAAAGTCAACTTTATTGTCAATCTTTCAGTTCGTGTGCAGACAGAGATCGAAATACTGTACAATCCTGAATACAAAAACAAATATATATAAAAATATGTATGCAAATATGTATATACCTATATATACACAATCAAAAGACACATTTATACATATGCACACATTAAGACCTAAATAAAAGCACAACAATCATTATAAGATTCTCCCTGAACTTCCTTTTAATACATACCACAGACTTATTAGTAGTGATGACATTTTGGAGTTGTGTAAGTCTAATGTTTGGACCGTCTTTGTCTCCAGTTGAGTGGGATGTTTGAGAGCTGGGTGGAGAAGCTGGTGACGGCGCTGTACGACAGGGAGAGGACGGCTAACGTCATCGTGGTGGACTGGCTCGGCTCGGCTCAGAATCACTATGTGGTCGCAGCGCAGAACACCAAGGCGGTCGGACACGAGATCGCTCGCTTCATCGACTGGATCGAGGTCAGTGAGATTAAAGAAATGTGCAAGTTTAACAAAAATATATCACACCCATCACTTTTCATTTAGAGGAGGAGACAGTTTTCCACTTCCTCTTTATCAAAATGCAAATGAGACAGACATTTTCGTAGCATTTCAATCATTATAGAGTGGCGAAGTCACGCCCATCTACTTCCGGTCCATGGGAACTTATTTCGGAAAAATTATGTATTGAAGTCAATGGAGAGAGAAAACGTATCTTTCGATCCCGTTTGAATTGTGCCACAAATTACACATATGATGTTTGTCAATCTTAAAAAAATCATTTCCATGTCCAAAAAAGTCAGTTTGTCATAAAACTGTTGAAATATAAGACTATGAAAAATACGCAACTAGAAAGACTACAAATCCCAGAGTCGCGTAAGTGATGTCATAACTGATGTCCCAATTGTTTTACTCTGCTAAATATAAGAGATAGCTAAGATAAGATAACTTTAACAAGATGCCTGTGTGCTTAGTACCAGGTTGTTATCATACCAGCAATGGGTCTTGCTCGTTCTTTCACTTCCTGTCTGATGAAAGGACCAGGAGTGGCTGGATCAAGTTAGCTACCTAGCTAGTAGCAAGCACGTTAGTTAGAATTACAGCCTTAGCCTTGTCATTTTTATTAGCCTTAACATGAAGTAACATCAAGTAACCCAAAATTATAAACAGTAAGAGTAGTAGTCATATTTCGTGAACCCTTTGAAGAGTATACTGTCATACCGGTGTGATCATTCTATAATACACCATAAAGCCCGGGGGAGAAATGCTAACGCTAACGCTACATTAGCATCGGCGATCTTTTCTACTTCATGATATCTGCACAAATGGTTGACATTGAACATTACAAAGATCAGGCCGTTCAGGGAGAATGGAAGGCAGGCAGGCAGCTTTGCATGACATTCTTCTGGACGTGTTTCATTGTGTTGATAGTGAGGGTAGTTAATCCCTTGTTTAGCAAGACAGTAGTGACGGCCATCTTGGTGACGTGTGTTGTTGTGCAAGACCAGAGATGTAGGTCATTGACCGTTTCACACAAAAAAATGTGTTTCTTCAGTTTTATGACACATTTTCTTTTTTTACTGGTTAAATAATCTTTTAAATTGACAAACATCATATGTGTAATCCGTGGCACAATTCAAACGGGATCGAAAGATAATCTTTCTCTCTCCATTGACTTCAATACATCATTTAAAAAAACATTTTGTGTGTTTCCGTATCTGTACGACATGACTAAAACTAAATGGGTTGTTCTATGGCCCATGCTATATCGTACCACATAGTTTCATGACGATTGGGCCAGTAGTTTTTTGGTTATTTAGCTGAAGAACAGACCAATCAAACTGCATGACGGACGTATAAAAACTTGTGCCGTAATACCAGTCGTTATTTTGTTATCATGTTGTTTTTAGCTTGATAAGTCAAAGAGAGTATTTGTCCTGCTGATGTCTTAAATAATGTCTTCATTAACTTTTTTATAGGAAACCACCAACATGCCTCTGGAGAACATCCACCTGATTGGCTACAGCCTCGGAGCTCATGTTGCAGGATTTGCAGGAAGCCACGCAACCAATAAAGTCGGAAGAATAACCGGTAAAACAACAGATTAATTGATAAAGCATCTCGCAGTTTAATATAGTTGCAGCTCAGTTAAAGGTCCCCTATTATACTGTTTTTACATCAATATATTATAGATTCAGATATATACAAACATGTCTCTGAAGTGTTTGGCTCAAACACCAAACAGATCATTCAGCATTCCCATAATCCCCTCTGTTTCAGCCCTGTTTCCAAAGTGCTGATTCTCTGTCTGTTACAGATGAAAATAAGGAGCCCCTCCCCACGCCCCTCTGAGAGAGATTTGGTTATAAAGAACACAATGGTGCTCTAGGAGGAGATTTAGGTGATAAGGTGGGGGGGGGTTACCTTGGTTGGTGATTGGCTAATGGTTACACAAGCCAGCAAATCGTTATGACATCATAAAGTGGCCAAAATCAGATCAGCTAATTTTCAGACAGGTCTTTATAGAAATGGATCAGGACAAAAAGAGAGAGAATCTTTGTTCCTGAAACTTTCAGAGTCTCTTTCCATAGAGGGGACACATGGTGATGTAGAGGAGACATGGAGAAGAGGGGACACATGTTGATGTAGAAGAGACATGAACAAGTGGATTTTGCATAATAGGTGATATTTAAGTGTGACTGTCTGTGTCTGCAGGTCTGGATCCCGCTGGTCCTGACTTCGAGGGGGAGCACGCTCACAGACGTCTGTCCCCGGACGACGCTAACTTCGTGGACGTCCTGCACACCTTCACACGCGGCTCTCTGGGTCTCAGCATCGGGATCCAGCAGCCCGTCGGACACGTCGACATTTACCCCAACAGAGGCAGCTTCCAGCCGGGATGCAACCTCAGAGGGGCCCTGGAGAAGATCGCCAACCTGGGGTTATTCGGTGAGAACGACTGGCAATTCACCCTTAAAATAAAAGCATTAACTTTACTGTAAATGTTGAGAATTATGAACTCCATGAAATCTCAATAAGCATTTAAATAGAACTACATACTACAGTGAACTACATACTAGTAATTGTGATATCAGCAGAAACCATTTATAATATTAACAAATTCAATTATTAAATGATAATGTAGTATTTAACACATTCAATACAGTCACGTGACAAGTTACAATGCACATATGTGTGATTATTAGTACGTTCACACATAGTCCAGAAGCTTTTATAACACTTCTTGCTGCTAGTCATTAGTCTTAGCAGTGGTTCAAATAAAACCATCAACTTTACTGTAAATGTGGAGAATTATGAACTCTCTGATGTTTAAATAAGCACTTTTAAAGGACTACATACTACACTAAACTACATAGTAATTGTGTTATCAGCAGAAAGCATTCCCAATATTAGGAAATTAAATGATAATATCTTATTCAACAGGATTTAACACATTCAATACAGCCACGTAATCACATTTTTGTGATTATTAGTATGTTCACACATAGTCCAGCAGCTTTCATAACACTTCTTGCTGCTAGTCGTTAGTCTTAGGGAAATTCCTTGTGCACAATGATCTCATTTGCGACCTTTACATAAACAGAGGGCTTCAAACACAGCGGACGAAAAGGTCAAATACACCATAAAGTCTTGAGGAACTTGAAAGGTTACATAAACCGTGTCCGGTAAAGGAATGGGAAAGTAAGAAATTGACTTAATTGCCGGAAGAGAACTCCTTGCGCTCCAGAGCTTCTCTTGATAACTGGACTTAAACTCCCTCTGTACATTTTACATTTATGTTCAATTTAATATTGAATAATTAATTTCTTGCACAATTAATGTGCATATAATATCCGGCATTATATTTTGTTACTGTAAATGTGTATTTCCACATGTATATTTGTTTACTTTTTAGTTCTATCTATCTATCTATCTATCTATCTATCTATCTATCTATCTATCTATCTAACTATCTATCTATCTATCTAATTATGTTTGTTTCCCTCTTCCCTCCCCAGCGATCACAGATGCAGTGAAGTGTGAACACGAGCGCTCGGTGCACCTCTTCATCGACTCTCTTCTGAACGAGCAGGACGCAGCGAAGGCCTACAGATGTGGAAGCACGGACATGTTCGACCGCGGCATGTGTCTCAGCTGCAGAAAGAGCCGCTGCACCGCCGTGGGCTACGACATCAGCCTGGTCCGCAGAGCACGCAGCGTTCAGATGTACACCAAGACACGTGCCTCCATGCCTTTCAGAGGTCAGTGCCCTCTATCAATAGTGGGGTTTGTTTGCTCTGAGGTTAGTTCAGTTGGTGGGAAGTTGCACAATTCTTTGCTACAAGGTCACATGGCTGGTTCTAAATGGTAAATGGACTGCATTTATATAGAGCTTTGAAAGCACTTTAAACTACTCAAGTACATGACTGTAAATACTGAGAATAATGGAGACTTTGATGTTTTAGAGGCACTTGAAACACTTCCTGACACATATTTCTTCCTGAAAAAGGCAGAGTGGTTTGATCCCACCACCCTAATTCCTAAAAAGAATGTTGTTACGATGATCAAGAAGTTGTTCAAAGTCAGCTTTAAAGCCAAAAGTCGGCTGACATGAAGCTCATCATTGCTAAATCTGGATCTAAATGTGAGCAGCATGCATGATAACGATTTGCAAACTGCTCTCGTTCTCCGCAGTTTACCACTATCAGGTGAAGATCCACTTCTCCAGTAAGGTGAACCGTTCTGAGATGGAGCCGTCGCTCACCGTCTCGCTGTTCGGGACGAGAGGAGAGGCGGAAAACCTGGAGCTGAAACTGTGAGTGAAAACCTGCGATGTGCACAATGACACTCTCACATGAACTCTAAATTGATATCTGAAGAACGTGTCGAACCTTATGACTTTTTGCATTCAATGACATGAGTTTTCTCTAAGGCACTCAGATATATCCACACAGGCATGTTTGAGCAACTCTAGCAGCCTTGTGTTTGCTCTTGAAAAGTAATGTGTAGCCTCTGAAGAGTAGATTGTGCAGAGAACAGGTACTAGCCAATGAAATGCAGTTATCATCCAACCAGAAGTGCATATGCTAATATACCATCTAAATGACAGAAAGTGCAGTTAGTACTACAGCATAAGAGATGCTATCACTGACATTAAACAGATGTTAAAATGTAAGTAAATGAAATATGTAAATAGAGAGGATAAGTGGAGTTAGAGAATCAAGAGTGCAACAGGAAGTCGGCTCATGAGACATTTTACATTTTTCATATTTGTTATCTGGATATTCGTAAAGTTTTGTTATTTGCCATTGAATGCATAAGCACTCATACGTTAAACAAGCTTACCTGGCACAAACTGGACACTAAAAATACATCGTTTTTTGTTCATTTTTACACGTCACAATAAAAAAAACGAACAGAACGGTGACTTGCATCTTCCAAGTTGTTTTGGAACAGTAGTCAAAGGAAACAGCACGCAGTAGAAACTATAAAAAGTAATATAACCGCCGACTTGGCAACATTTGCTCGTGTTACTTGTGGTTACATAATAGTTAACTACAGCGTTTACCAGGCTAAGCTAAATAAAATGTTCTTGGGAGTAGAACAATAACTTTCCTTTTTCTTTTATCTGGCAGGAAGGAGAAGTTAGAGACGAATACGACACATTCGTTCCTGCTGGTGACGGAGAAAGACATCGGGGATCTGCTGATGTTGAAGTTTAAATGGGAGGAGACGAACGGCTGGTCGGCCTCCAACGTGCTGAACATGGTCTCCTCGTGGTGGTCCGGAGACTCCGGCAGCGACAACATGGACGTCCACAAGATCCGCATCCGGGCCGGAGAGACACAGCAAAAGTAAGATGTGCTCCTCTGTCTGCATGCTCTTATCTGATTCCAGTTATTTCTACTGTGACGTGTTCTGTTTTTATGTTTGTTCCTTTCGGGACCCCACGTGGTCTGTGTTTTATTTTTATGATGACCTTACATTTCTGCCTCATGTTGTTATTGTATTCATGTTTCTGTGGTCTTCATTTGAACTTTTGTTCTTTCTTGTGAAGCACTTTGGGAATTCTGTGGAAGGTGCTATACGAAATTAACGTATTATTATTATTTCTACATCATGGACATATCTGTACATCTCTGTGAAGCAGTTTCATTGACTTATTTTTTATTGTTATGACAATGGAAAAAGCCAAACTAATCCTAAAAAGGTTCCCACTTTATCATTCAAACTTGGTATTTTTATTTCCTTATGCATATATATTTATGTCCCTGTGAAGCGCTTTGACTCAAAACGTGTTAGATTTAAAAACATTTTATGAATTAATTTTTTTTTCAAACTGTATCGTGTAAAATACTATTTTTGTATATTTTTTCGTATTGTAAGTTGTACAAAATTCCAAATTTCAAAACCTACAGTATCTTACCATCAATAAAGTGGATTATTTCAGTGGATGAAGCACTCATACACACTGTATTTTTCAGGTTGGTGTTCTGTGTAAAAGACCCTGGAGCTCCGAAATTAACACAAGAGGTCACGTTTGTTAAATGTAAGGACGCATGGAGAACGAA
>NW_011346362.1:0-1993 GCF_000735185.1 Notothenia coriiceps | reverse complement strand
CTTGTGGGGACCTAAATCTGTTTACACAGTCAGGTGTGGGGACTCGCTTCCCTTATGGGGACAAATTGGAGGTCCCCCTGAGGGGAATCATTAATTTTAGGGTGAAGACTTGGTTAGGTTTAGGGTAAGGGTTAAGCATGTGTTGGTTATGGTTAAGGTTAGGATAAGTCTCCAGGAAATGCATGTAAGTCAATGTAATGTCCCCTGAAGGTGTGTGTGTGTGTGTGTGTGTGTGTGTGTGTGTGTGTGTGTGTGTGTGTGTGTGTGTGTGTGTGTGTGTGTGTGTGTGTGTGTGTGTGTGTGTGTGTGTGTTCAGTCTCTGGCTTGTATTTATATCCATCCTCCTCCCTGAGCTCTCTAATAAAAGCAACCCTGCCAAAAAAGTTTTCTTCAAACCAGTGACTCACGCCAATTTCCAAACCTTAAGAGCCTCTGAGCACAGACATGTAGTCCAAGAAAGGCAGAGTGAAATTTTCTTTGTTACCTGTGTGATTTCAGGCTCGTCAGTCGGCCTGGGGTCAGAAAAAAATCTCTGGGCAGTTTCATATGATTTTCTTTAGCACGCAACCAGAGAAATATTTGGCATCCAAAGATATGTTTGGTTGACATTTGATTAGAATTCACTTTTTTGCAGATGATATCAGAGTTTACAGTACCGTACATTATGTTTTGTATGTTTGGTATCCATTTTTTATTGTATCATTGACTATTCATGCCACACTTTCACACCTTAACAACATAACTGATGTCTTTCAAAATGACACACCAAATAAAAAAAGCTCATGTTTGATGTTTAACGTTTGTTTGAAACTCCACCACCTAATATTTGGGGATGTGACAATAAATTAATCACAGAATATTTATGATTCACAAATTGAAAATGACTGATAGATAAGATATTTCATCTTTTAGTTACAAACACATTTCTATCAGCCTCATTCTCCTACTGCTCTTTGTAATGCAGATTTGTCCAATTTCCCAGACATCACAGGCACCTGCTTCCTTTAAAAATACATTGAAAACATTTTGAAGAGACTGTGCTCCTGTATTTAGGGTTGTAACACATGGTGTTTAAAAATGGATACTGTAAATGTTGTATCACCTCGAAAACTCCAGGGAAAACCTTATGACTCCCATTCACCTTCCAGTTGAAATAAAGTCGGCACTGTCAGTGGGAGATGAAAAACGGGCTATTATTAGTTTGGAGTAAAGATGAAGAAAGACTTTGCAGGTATTTTTTAGCCGCATAACTTCATATCTTCCTAGCTGTGTTTTAAAGAAGCCAGGACTAGAACCAGCTCGTTTTTTGTTTTTCATCCACAAACATCTGTATTCAAATCTTCAGGCACTGGTAGCCAAAAACTATATCGACACCACTGCAAATGGAGATCATTTACATCAGGGATGGGCAACTTTGATGGTGGTGGGGGCCACATAATTGATGTACTGGCCACCAGGGGGCTGCAGATTCACTTGTAACACACACACACAAATTCCATGTATTGTATGTAATTATTAACAAATATACTAAGTCTTACATCTTCATTAACATTTTACAATCTTTCAGGTAACATCCTCTAATAAGCTCACTAAACAAATATCAGTTCACAGAAATGTTATTTCATTTTTACAAGTGTCATGTTTGTATTGAACAGGTTATTTAACAGTGGAATAAAACTATTTTAAACTATTGGAAAGCACGGAAAATGTGTGTGCGTTGAGATTAACCATTAAGATGACATAAACATGAAGTCATGAACACTAACCCATACATTAGTTGTCTAACTTGAACCTAAGACACTTGTAGCCTGTCTCTGAATTCCCCTTATTCCACAATAAGGGGAATGTCAACACAGAAACCTGTCAGCCCGCACTCTGCTGTTCCTCAGCGCCGGTATTTGAAAACATGTACGCAGCTCGCGACGTAACTAGGAGTCTAGTGGACGGTATCAGTACTACAAGTAAAACAATTAAAGATATTTTTTCTTTTTTT
>NW_011346361.1:5725-8738 GCF_000735185.1 Notothenia coriiceps | reverse complement strand
ACATGAAGAAGAGGGGACACATGTTGATGTAGAAGAGACATGAAGAAGAGGGGACACATGTTGATGTAGAAGAGACATGGAGAAGAGGGGACACATGTTGATGTAGAAGAGACATGGAGAAGAGGGGACACATGTTGATGTAGAAGAGACATGAAGAAGAGGGACACATGTTGATGTAGAAGAGACATGGAGAAGAGGGGACACATGTTGATGTAGAAGAGACATGAAGAAGAGGGGACACATGTTGATGTAGAAGAGACATGAAGAAGAGGGGACACATGTTGATGTAGAAGAGACATGAAGAAGAGGGGACACATGTTGATGTAGAAGAGACATGGAGAAGTGGACTTTGCATTAATAGGTGATCTGTAACAAAGATTGAAATACCTTCCAGAAGTTGTCCACTTTGCCGTAAACCAGCGACTGGTTCTGTCTTTTGACCTCGTCGATGTGCCGGATGTCGCTGGCGTTGAGGTGCTGCTCCACCACGAAGCCCAGGAAACTGTTGTCAGGGGTGTGAGCTGCAGAAAAAGAAAAACACATAATATATAAAAGCTAAATAAATATCAGCACTGCGGGGCGTTTAAGGAGACTCTCAAAGGGCCCGAGGAAAGGAAACGAAGAGAAGATGTGGGAATAAAATTACTTTCTCTTAATTTATGCATAAATGTAATGCATCACATAAATCTTGCACATGTGGCTGCGTATCCACATAAAGGCACATATCATATTTCTAAGAGGAACAGCTGCACAGTGTTGTTTCTGTTCCCTCCCTTTCCTTATTGGCCGGTGATAGTTACTATGGGAACACCAAGATGAGCAGGTCAAGTGTGACGCTGGCAGCTCTTGGCCTCGCAGCCATCTGCCACGTAAAACAAATGTGAAGACGAGGGTTTGAAGCGAAGGGATCAGGCGCATGTAAATACGTTTAATTATGTAATTTAGGAGTAGTACAAGCAGACTTTACTAAGCCCTCAATGTGAAGGAAACAGGCTGCGAGGTGTTGAGGCTTCTGCTCGAGCCGCGGGGGAACAGATGTGGTCAGAGTGAACCACATGTACTACAGAGTCACATTAAGGTCAGTCTGTCAGGCAGAGCGAAAAGGCTGCAGAGAAATAAGGATTCTTTCAGGTAAGAAGCCGAGGTGCATTCAAGCCTTTTCTTTATTACATTGAAAGCAAACTAGGGGTTAACAAACAATCTGAATTTTATCGAAATGTGTGCCATTTCTTGAGAATGAAAAACATGTGACAATATCTGAATGACTTACTTTGATGCTTCAGATAATTATTGACATACAGACTTGAAAAAAAGATTATTTTAACATGAAATATATTCAAATTGTAACATATTTTTCAATATTGATGTGAATAATGTAACATCAATCGTATAGAAATTGCAATATCAGTCAAGATAACCGCAATTACTCATATTTTCCAAATCCTGCAGCCCTTCCTTATTCAAACACAAACCCACAGCAAATATCCTCTGGACTTATGTAATATTAACACGGGATGTAGCATGACGTTAAACACGTAATGGCAGAGAGACAGACGAGTAATTGACATTTAAACATGGTAAATACAACAGGAGCAATCACCTACTGAGAGAGTAATGAGAAAGTAGTCCTACTGATATTGCTAATGGTTTTATCTGGGTGTTGGCTGCTATGTGACATGTTCTCCATCTCCCTAGGCAGAACACATATTGGCTCCGGTTGTAATGTCTTTGGGCAAACAGGAAATGTGCTATGCAGAGTTAATGAGCCGAGCTGCAATTATTGACAAAAATGTGCAGGCTCGTTTTCCCTCTATCGATTTAAAAACAGAAGAAGTCCTTTACAGTCTGTTATCATAATATCAAAAACGCAAGTTTCCACCAGTTCAGTAATGCTTTCTTTGGATGCTTATCACACGCTGCTGCATATTTGACACTGAAGTCTCCTCTCAGTGCATGTCGAGACACGTTAAATCAGATGTATGAGTGCACACTTTCTCTGGGCTCAGAGCCAGACAGCCGGTGTCACACTATCTCTGCTTCACATGTGATTACACGTCTCCGGTTTCAAAACGTTTCAATGTTCAATTCCTGTTCTGCGCTTCCCGGCGTTACGACGCACAGAGGAACCTTTTACCCGCCCTAAGAGTGAGCTTTTCTTTGTGTTGCGTGTGTGTAGGCGACGGCAGGAATGTGGGAGTTATGAAGACATCACCAGATCTGTGTGAGGTGTCAAGAAGAGAGGCATTATGGAGGCTAAACCAATTTCTATTTTGAAAAGACATATCTTTTTGATTTGGCTTATCATTTTTAGTAGTTTTATTGTTTTTACATTTGTTCATTGTGATTTGTTGTTATACTCTGTGAAGCACTTGGGGCTGTGTCAAGCATGAAAGGTGCTGTATAAATAAAGTGTATTATTATTATTATTAATTGGTTAATCAATCAAGCAGAACTATTTAAATAAAACAGCTTCCAAATCCTGCTTTTGTGTTTCATTTCAAAACAGATTATTTTCTTATCAAGCTCCACTTTTGTGGAATCAGCTTCCAGTTTGTGTTCGGACGGCAGACACCCTATCCGTTTTTAAGAGTGCGCTTAAGACCTTCCTTTTTGATAAAGCTTATAGTTAGGGCTGATTAGATTCAGCCCCTAGTTTAGCTGCTATAGGCTTAGACTGTCGGGGGACATCTTACTTCTTCCTTCTCTCTGTCTATACCTGTGTACTCTCATGTTCCGATTAACCCAGAGTCATGGATGATCCTGCGGTCCTGTGTCATGGATCCCGAGTCCTGGATCTTGAGTCGTGGCTGTTGTCCTGGATGGATATCCTCGTGGATTCATCTTCTTATTACAGACACATGCATTTCCAAACATTTGGTCTACCTATGTTGTAAATGTATTATCTCTTTGATTTACACACGGCATCTATTGCACGTCTGTCCGTCCTGGGAGAGGGATCCCTCCTCTGTTGCTCTCCCTGAGGTTTCTCCCATGTTCCCCTTTAAACTGTGGG
>NW_011346361.1:0-3976 GCF_000735185.1 Notothenia coriiceps | reverse complement strand
GTCCATAAACCTCAAGTTGTACATTGCTTCATCTTTCATGTCCATAAAACCCCAAGTTGGACATTCTTCAGGTTTCATATTCGGCAGCACATTTCATGACTATGGTCTTTTTACATTAACTCATGTCATTGCCTCTCATAAACATGAGGTGATGAAGGTGGAGACCCACCTTACCATAGCTCTGGTGATTGACACTACCTTTGGAGAGACTCGTTACTTCCTTCCTCTGAGTCTCTCCGTAAAACCGTAGTTGTTCTGGTGAGATTGACCACGACTAAGAATGAGAGTAATAACTCCTCAAACAACTTGAAATCACACTGGCGTCGAGGACACGCCCAAGGAGTCCACTCGCGAGTGAACAACCGTCTCGAGAGGCCTCATCGACCCGTCTGTCTCGTCCACCTTGCTCCCGCTGAGGTAGGTCTGTCCACCGAGGCAAGTCTGTCCCCAAGCGCTGACCGTGAGTAGGTGTAGACGTCTGTGTGGTCGGCAATGTTAGGTAGAAATCGCACCCCTATTTTACACCAATACAATTTCTTTTTGTGACCCCGAAGACACCACACATGTATTGGACAAAGTGTCTCGACGGGCCACTTAGGTCCACGTGTGTGTGTGTATAGACCACCAAAAGAAGAGCATCGTCGCACCGCGGGCAAGACTGTGTGTAACCAGCACGTACCGTCCTCTGGTTTTTCAGGTTCTTTTCGTCAAAAACTAGTTGAGTACTTGAATATAAAAACTACGGTTGGTCTATCGTCAACCTCCTCCGAACCCAGTCGTTCGTAAAGAACGGTAAAAGATGTGACATCGAATACACGTATACTGTTGTTTCGGAAACTTAAACTTAACTTATCGACGACATTCAATTGTGGTGACTTCGATGTTGTGTGATTGTTCATCCAAGGTACATGGAACTGCAGGGTGCCACGGACTGGAGGTGTCCCACCTCGCAAGAGGCCGACGAGGCCACAAGGCCTAGAGGAAGACGAAAGCCCCCGGTTGGAGGGTCGTCTTCCCCGTTAGAGAAATAGCATTTAGGTGTTCAGTAGGAGACCATCCCCCACCGCGCCCATCCCCAGTTATTCCTCGGTGACTCCCTGCCTCACCCACACTGCTAGCTTTTCACATGTTCCCGACGCACCTCGAGCACCACCAGACGATAGCAGACCCTTATGAACAGGCCTCCACCAACCCAACACAGAAGTCCCCAACACCTACTTCTGAACCACCACCAACCCAGGCACCGAGAAAGTCCCCAACACCTGACTTCTGGAACCAGCATTTAGACCTACAAAGAATAGTAGGACACCACCAGACGAAGCAGACCCTTCTGAACCACCACCAAGCGCCAGCACCAGAAAGGTCCCCAACACCTACTTCTTGAAACCACCGACCAACCCAGCATTTTCCAGAAGTCCCCAACACTACTCTGGAAACCACCACCGAACCTCAGCTCCAGAACGTCGCCCAACAACCTACTTCTGAACCACCACCACACCCAGCACCAGAGTCCCCAACACCTAGCCTTTTGACAACCAGCAGTTCTAGACCTTAACAAAGAATAGTAGGGACACCACCAG
This sequence comes from Notothenia coriiceps, assembly GCF_000735185.1. Classification (NCBI taxonomy): domain Eukaryota; kingdom Metazoa; phylum Chordata; class Actinopteri; order Perciformes; family Nototheniidae; genus Notothenia; species Notothenia coriiceps. The sequence continues at coordinate 2,396 of NW_011346361.1, read as the reverse complement.
ACGAAGCAGGACCCTTACCTCTTAGTCTTTTTATTCTTAGTCTACGTCTAAGTCCTCAAATAGTGTCGGTCAAATCCAAACTGGTGCATCGCGTCCTTTAAACTGACTAACTCGTTATTTTACTGTTATAGTTTCCGCGAAAATAACCCGTACTCGTGTAAAATTTCGTATCACAACGGTGTCGTAAGGAGTGCTTTCCACAAATATGTCTTATTTCTGTTTTTCTTTCGTATTTACAGTTGTTAATGTACACCGTCGTTGTCGTATTGTGTTTTGTTATGACAATTATGCGGTCATTCGATAATCATATATTTATTTTTCTCACACCCGGTCCTGTAGGTAGTCAACACACACACAACACAACACACACACACCACACACACACACACACCACACACACACACACACACACACACACACCACACACACACACACACAACACACAACACACACACACACACACACCAGGGTGAGTGACGAGGACTCCAACCAGCCGTCCATTTTTTTCATAAGACCGACGGACCACCACCAACCCCAAACCAAAAGTCCGCAACACCTACTTCTGGAAACTCCATTCCTAGACCTACAAACAATAGCAAACACCACCCTACAAACGCCCCACCATGAAGACTCGCGAGCACAGGAGAGAACAAATACACCAAACCAGACGACTTCTTACATGTTGAACCCAAATACCTGTACTTTCTACTTCTCTCATGTTGAACCCAAATACCTGTACTTTCTACTTCTCACATGTTGAACCCAAATACCTGTACTTTCTACTTCTCACATGTTGAACACAAATACCTGTACTTTCTACTTCTTACATGTTGAACACAAATACCTGTACTTTCTACTTCTCACATGTTGAACCCAAATACCTGTACTTTCTACTTCTTACATTTTCCAAACAGGCTGGTTCCTTTAGTTTGAATGTGTGTTTGGTGGCGTGATCATTATTATTTAGAGTCATTGCGTGCCTATTGATTTGAACACGATCCGTGTATCCATCATTTCCTGGTCTTCTCTAAAGAAGAGGGACCAATGAAAACGTTGTCATGTTGCCGTTGTTCAGCATGGAAACATTCATTAGCTAACAATGACATTATTGTTCTATTAATATAAAGGGAGGTCAGGTACTCTTTAAAACAGCTGCTAGTTATGGGTACTTTTTACTTTAGTACATTTCAAAGTTCTTTACTTTGACTTGAGTAAAGAAGTTTAGTCAGTTCTTCGACTTTTAGAGTATTTTTAAACACGAGTATCTGTACTTCTACTTGAGTAAAGGATGTGTGTACTTTTGCCATCTTTGGTAACATGTCTTAAAGCTGTGAAATCCACCTGTTGTAAATCAAATCTGACAGAAGCACCTGCTCAGAAACACACACCACTGTTGTCAACGTGCAACTAATATTAGCGCACAATCTGATAACAATGGCAAATCTGAGCTATCCATTGCATGATCCTCGGAGGTGTAAAGTAATCCTGTTTGGTACACATGCTCCTCTCCAGCCTGCAGGTAAGGTGTTGGGCAGCACAAAGTAGAGAAAGTAAAGTCTCTGGAGGCTGGAAGTGATGCCACCAACACTCGGCCAAACCACTGTGCACTTGTTTCAGCCGCGATATCATCTAACCCGGCGACTCCTAGCTGGGTTTGGTGCAAAAGCAACAGTGTGCTGTGAGAAAGACATACCCTATTCAGCGGACAAAGGTGCCATTCAGGTACCGAGGCATTCTGGAGAGAACCAGGCCTCACCTCTCCAACAGGGTAACATTTCACTCTCTCTTAGCCACGGGGAAAAGGTCAATACCTCGGGGGGTTAGCTCTGCTGCGCGGCCACCACTCATCCACCCCACAGCGATCTCACACAGACGAATAAAACCCCATCGTCCTACATTTATAATCACTGTAAATTCAAGAGAGCCGACCTCGTACTTTCCGTTAATCTGCCCGACCATTAGCGGCACGCTGGATTTTCTTTTATGCCGCAAACATTTTATTCCTAGCAATAAAAAACTAAACTGGAACTGAGGACATAGGAGAGAGCCAAGGCTGTAACGAGAATGGAAATTATTTATATTGCATGTTGGCAACTTTACCTTAAATAAAACAAGAGTGGAGAAAAACAGAGAGTGGATAGAAAGTCCAGTACTTTCTGTATTTTGGGCGGATCAGGATATCGTGCATTCTTAGATGGATCAACAGGAAATGTTCTTTCATCGCATGCACTCAGGTCTTCTTCGAGCCAAATGGCCTGTTTATTTTTAAACCCTCAGATCTAAAGCTGGTGCACTTTTGTGTCGGGAGTGAGTGTGTGTGTGTGTGTGTGTGTGTGTGTGTGTGTGTGTGTGTGTGTGTGTGTGTGTGTGTGTGTGTGTGTGTGTGTGTGTGTGTG
>NW_011346360.1:0-2194 GCF_000735185.1 Notothenia coriiceps | reverse complement strand
AATTACAAAGTAACAATGAGCTGTCATGTGGGTATATAATTAATGCTGCGCATTATGGACACAAGGGATTTTCACCCATTTATTAATTATATGTTTTACATTTGATAACACCAATGTGTTTAATACTGGCAACTTCTAATTGTGGGAAAAACGAAAACGTTCAGTAGAGACGTCCCATGGAACATTTTGCGAAACACAATAGCCAGCATGTGTAGTTCTGGGGGGGGCGTTCGATTCCAGTTTTGGATAGTCTGGCGTGGTTTTGTTCCATTTCAAACAGCTGTTTGACGCTCGGCGTAACCTTGGCGCACTGCCACTCCAACATCCAATCCCAGCGCTTGAAGATTAATCACGGGGACTGTAGTCCTAAACGATAGCTGGGGATTATGGGTAGTGTAGTGTCTTCGGTCATCCTAAGCTCCAAGAGGCCTACGTCTGTTTCCGGTTATTTTTATTTTGAAATTCAGTTCCTGACGGACACCAAAAAAGCCAGAGATTATGGAATTAAACCAATAAATAAAAGCAAGGATAATTGTGTGTTATTGGTGAGTAAATAACAGTGTGTTATTGTGAAAAGAATAACAAATTAGAAGGAAAAAAAGATTTAAAAATACAGATTTCAGTATTCTGAGGCTCTGAGCCCCATTTATTTTCCTCACAAACGGCAACAAAAGTCAGAAATTATACGATTTAAAATAAAAGCAATAATTGTGGCTTGATATTGAGTAAGAACATGTTTTTATGATCCACACAGCTTCCGATCTTCCACGACCCGACCGGAGAAAAAGACGTGCTGCAGGTACGAAACACATTACCAGTAGAAAAACATTGCTTTTAAAATCGTGCTGTGCAACACGAAAAAATAGATTAAAAATCGTGTTGGTGAACACGAAATGCCATGAGACTGGGTTGCAGATACACACTTTAAATCCAGCCAGAAATAGAAACCCATTAAAATAGCCAATTTTAAATTAACTAGCTACAGCTGCTAAAATTAAGCAAAAAATTTGAAGTGTAATTGTATCTTTAAAATGACTATTGTTTAAAATGTTAGTAGACATGTTATGGGGCTTAAACTGCATTTGTTTAAAGCTAGGATGACAACTTGACTGGAACAGTTACTAAAAGAGCCAGGTCTAAGCGACATGTCTTTAAATTCTGATGAATCCCTCAGCAAAGATGTTAATCTGCTTTCTGTCATTTTCTATTAGGTTTCCCCCCCCCTTTTTTCATGTTGAACATTGATTCAAAAGAAGATATCTAGACATCCTACCATGTAACTTACATTTTGTCTGTTATTTGTTGCAATAACAAACATTGTGAGTGTTTCTAAACCCTAGACTTAACATGCAGTGTGACTGCTCCGCGCATCCCACTCCTAATGCATGTTGCACAGTATGAAGGGAAGTGGTTTTCTTATAAAATCAAATATGTTAATTTTCCTCAGGCACCAAACAAATCCCCACATAACCAAATCCTTAACTTCCCCAACAAAAACAACATTTTAACATCCTTAACCTAAACTTTGAAACAGTAGAAAAAAAGATAAAAAAGTTCAACAACAACAATGTAAGTATTTAAAGTAGAATTGTAACTACAAATTCATTTTAAATGGCTAACAGGTGTCTATGGGTTATTATTGCGAGAACAATATTCTTTCTGTCTTACCCATGCTTTCAAATAAAATAAAACGTAAACATTGCGTTGCATTTTCAATTTAGTTGGTTGTTGACTCTCCTGCTTTGTTTGTGTCTTCTAACAAATTCCTTAAACCGAAGATGAAAAATAAGCTTCAAGTTAAAATTATGTATGGCGCTTTCAAAACGACATACTGTATATTGAGTTATTTTGCTTGAAAAAAACAAAGAGGTGACAATTGTGCCACCTTTTTGTTTTGTTTTTGTCTTAAAATGGGTTTTAAAGTTGTTTGAGATCAGGGTGTCCGCGGGGTCTTAAAAAGTATTAAAAGTTGATAAATCAATTTAGCGAAAATTAAGGCTATTAAAAAGTATTAAAAAGTATTAAACGGCATTTTCCAAGGTATTAAGAAGTCCCACAGCAACGACAACATGAAACACCCTTTAATTTACTGAAACGACATGTCGGGAAACCCCCTCAAGGCGGCCCCATGCATAGCGCGCCGTAAAATGCTGCTTCTTATTTTAAGTTTCGTTGCCTTGCTCCGCTCTGTGGG
>NW_011346359.1:0-1897 GCF_000735185.1 Notothenia coriiceps | reverse complement strand
ATGTTCCTCAAGTAAAAGTAGGAAAGTATTCTCATCCAAATATAGTGAAAGTAGAAGTACTCAGATCTTGTACTTGAGTAAAAGTAGAAGTACTCAGATCTTGTTCTTGAGTAAAAGTAGAAGTACTCAGATCTTGTACTTGAGTAAAAGTAGAAGTACTCAGATCTTGTACTTGAGTAAAAGTAGAAGTACTCAGATCTTGTACTTGAGTAAAAGTAGAAGTACTCAGATCTTGTACTTGAGTAAAAGTAGAAGTACCAGAGTGTAGGAATACTCTGTTACAGTAAAAGTCCTGCATTCAAAATGTTCCTCAAGTGAAAGTAGAAAAGTATTCTCATCAAAATATAGTGAAAGACAGTAAAAGTAGTCATTGTGCAGATTGGTCCATTTCAGAATAATATATATGATATGTTTTATAATGATTGATCATGAAAGTGTTCTCAAAGCTGGTAAAGGTGCAGCTAGTCTGAATGACTTTGTATACTGCAGGGTAGCTTGTGGATTTACTCCAGGTGGAACTAAAGTCTGATTTAACTCTTGATTATATTTCACATCATTCATCCACATCTGTAAAGTAACTAAAGGGATTAAATACATGTAGTGGAGGAAAAGTACACCATGTACCTCTGAACTGTAGTGGAGTAGAATTAGCATCAAATAGAAATACTCAAGTAAAGTACAAGTATCACAAAAGTGTACTTAACTAGAGTACTTGAGTAAATGTACTTAGTTACTTCCCACCTCTGATATAAGGTCAACTTATTACCGATTATCATGGCCTGAATAAATCAAGATTGTCACAAACAAAACACATTTCCACATTAAGGATGTCACGAAATCTGATTTTTATAACCAATTATTGTGGCCATAATAACTCAACATAACAATGTCACCAAATCCATACAAATTAGAAGAAAAAAATGATGAGTCAAATTCATCTTTAAAGTTGTTTAATGTGCGTTTCGTCTCTTACATGAAATCAATATTGAATGAATAAATATCATGGTTTCTGTCAATCCCCTCGTGAAACTGGCTTTCTCTTGTTTTAATATTTCTCATGTTGAAATTGGTCATTAAAGGATCTCTTCTTCTTGTAGAATCTATCAGAAAGGCTTATACGAAATCGAAAGCAATTACAAAAGTAGTCGATGTACAACTATTAGAAATCATGTGGTACTTTCTCTGCTTTAAAAGAAACAGTTCCACCGTGTCACAATGACCACATCGCCTGTAACAGGAACTCCTTACAGGTTGTTATCAGGCCTGAGGCGTCTCTGAGGCAGGTGTGAGACTAAAGAAGAAGAAGAAGACGGACATTTATTGATTGAAATCAGTTTTCCACTCGGTTTTTGTAAATATACACAGTTATATTTGTGCACACATGCCATTTGTTACCGTACACACAGTTCATGCATGCTCCTCCTATCCAGGACCAGTCCGCATTTATTTTGTTTCCGATCGGGACCTGAATCAGTCCGAAGTCCAAGTCCCTACATACTGAACCACTGCCGAAGTGCTAACTTAAGACAGGGGTTCCCAAAGTGGGGGTCGCGAGATGATTACAAAATAAAAATGGAAAATTAAAAAAAAAAAAATTATAAAAAAAGATTGATTAATTTTTTTAATAATTTTTTTTGTTGAAATTATTATTAATACTAACGTTTGCATAGACATTTTCAGGGGGCGGACTAGCCATCTGTATAATTTCCCCGCAACGAGGCTCCCCCTTTGACAATCCACTAGCGCAGTGTTTGTCAAACTTTTTCATACCAAGGACCACTTAACCAATAAAAAACACTCATGGACCACCTGACTCCACAAATATCCAAAAACAATAGGCCTGCTTACCCATTCCAACAGTATATAACAAATTACAGCCTAATAATGACAGCTTAAT